>NC_056732.1:1445000-1745000 GCF_019279795.1 Protopterus annectens
ATAAATCTAGGTACAAAGACATTCACATTTTATCCTATATTAAGTATCATGGAAGGAAGATACATACATTTTCCCTAAAATATAGGAATGTTTCAGTGCACTCACTCAGGCAGTGTGACACATTCCTTAAATAATGCACTTGGTCCAACAGACAAGACTACAAAAGATATAAACACGTGTTTGGCAATATTTTCACTTCATCAGCACATCTAAAGTGGAACACAATGTGTTCTGAAATATTTTGCTTTCAATGAACTCTCTAGTATTAATAGGGTTACCACCTGTCCCACTTTGCGAGGGACAGTCCCTCTTTGGGCAGTTGTGTCCTGCAAAATATTGTGAGAAAATGGCAAATGTCCTGAGATTTTAGGACAAAAATATTTTCTATATTGTATGTAATAGTTGCATAAAACAGTTATTCTGTATCTGAAACACCTAAATGTTATACGAAACAGAATAAGGAACAAAAATGCTACAAGAATAAACTTTTATTCAGGCAAACAACTGAAGTTCTGTCCTTTGTACTGGCCGTGGGTATGTTTTGCCATGCAAAATCTGATGTTTGTAGCGCAAATGTCCCACTTTGGCCATTTGGAAAGGTGGCAACCCTAAGTATTAAGGAATATTGTTCACACCAATGTACACACAACCCTGTTTGCTTTACTGTGTCAACTGCATACAGTGGATATAAAAATTTTGCACACCCCTGTTAAAATGCCAGGTTTTTGTGATATAAAAAAATGAGACCACAATAAATCATTTCAAAACTTTTCCCACCTTTAATGCGACCTATAATCTGTACAATTCAATTGAAAAACAAACATGAGATCAAGAACAGCTAGAATGTCATCTCAGATGATGTGAATTGAGACAATGCCTGTTAGAATATGCCACCACTTCTGAAATTTGATGATGCATGAAGAAGAGTTTCCATTGTAATACGAGTCTTCTGGAATAAAATAAGATATCCTTTCATTCACTGACCAGCCCAGGGACTGCAGAAACACAGCATCTCTGTAGCATGCCTACTAACTGTTGCAGTGGCTAGACCCGAATGAGGAAGGTATAAAGGTGAAGGTAGAAGTGCACACCCATAGGTTCATAAGTAAGTTCATGGATAGATACCAGTCGTTATCTTCAGACTATTACAAGCCTAGACAATAAACAGAAGTCAAAATCAAACCTTGTACGAATACAAACAAAAGAGTATTAACTTCAAGTGGATTAGATTCTGGTATCATTCAAATGGGGTTCAATATATGTGAGCCTTGGAAGAGATGGTAGACAGTTCTATATGCTTTGC
This sequence comes from Protopterus annectens, assembly GCF_019279795.1. Lineage (NCBI taxonomy): Eukaryota > Metazoa > Chordata > Ceratodontiformes > Protopteridae > Protopterus > Protopterus annectens. The sequence goes on from NC_056732.1 coordinate 1,446,304, forward strand.
CAGGGATGGCCTGTAGCTATCCCCCCAAGGCTTTCGCATATTTGCTTAAACTTTGTCCACCACCTTAGTGCTTTTTAGGGAATATCAGCCCTCACATGCTTCCAACATAACAAAAGAAAATCTGGATTACAACACATTACTGCTCAATGTTAGGTCCCCTAACAAATAACTCCACTCCCTACCTATACTCCATACCCTGGAAGCCACTGAAACATGCATTGCTACAGAGCCGTGGTTCAAGACCATTTACAGCATCCCATCTGTGCAGTGTTTCAACATCTACCCCACATTCAAGCCCAAAAAAAACTTCACCTTCAGACTAGACAGACAAGCTAGCAATCAGGAACTCCTCCACATCCAGCTTACCATGAACAAGACCCCTTATCATGTCATGGCTATCTGTAGGACACCCCCGACTTCCCCCTTAGCCCATAACTCCTACCTAGCTGGTATGGAGTCCCTATGCATGAAGCTAAACACCATTCTCTTTGGGATCTTCAACTACCCCTAAATTAATAGGGGATACATACTCATCCTCTAACATGTATGTCCAGATATTTCTGTACTTCACTAATATAAACTCTCTGGACTAGTTAGTCTGCACCCTAGCCAGGAGCAATAAAATCCTGGACTTGACATTACCAATGTAGGGCAGCTTTGCTTCTTACCAATTGTTACTTTTTTTCAAATTGAACCACAAATCAGTCAGATTCACCTTAAGGTTGAAGCCAGAAACATTCTTCATTACCTCAGTATTCAGAAATGATGCCACAATGAATCTACTGAAACTGAGAGATGACCTAGTTCAACATTCCCTTCAAACCTGATGACCCCAATGCTTTTGTGGTATCCTTTACTGCCAAATTCTATGTAAATATGAATAGCTGGATAGATACGTCTGTTCCTCACTGACATGAATTTGATGTCAAATTCAAAAATAACCCACTATGGTGGAATCTGATTAAAAACAGGTTCTATAATAAAAGAAAAAAATAATTTCATGTAAAAATAATGCGACTGTCAAGATGCAAAAAATGGTAACCATAACAGGGAACTCCAGACCTTTATCAAATCAACCAAAGCCAGATATGAGGTACATTGCCACCCAGGCAAAGGATAACCACAAAACCTTTTTAACTCAATACATCTGAATGACGCCTCAAGGTGTTTCTACAGTTACATCCTATTGATGCCTGTAGGCATCATATATTGCTTGTTCATATTTGCATTAATAATTCCTAAGCTACTTTTCATACAAAGTATTAAAATATTTTACCATAAAGCTTATGCAATGCCAAACGCAACTATATTGATATTTGACCTCTGTCTAGTGCAGTTAAAGAGAAGCGATAATAATTGTTGTTTGTATAATATTTATATATTGACTTTATTTCACGTGATCGGTCAGCTGAGGTATCTTACTATCCAACAGATAATTAAAATGGTCTCTTCTTTAATAACTTCAGTGTATCACAGTTAGAAATAAAAGTAATGGTGTTCTTGGCATGCAGCCAGCTGAAATGCGACGTGGTCTCTTCTCATGTTTCTTCATTGCGGTATGCACATGCTACTATGGCCTTCATCAAGCTACATATAAGGCTGCATAGATTGTATGGAGAAGCAATCACACCTTCGGCTCTGTAGACTTCATTACTCATCACTGTTTATGAAAAAAAAGCCACACCAGCTTGTCCTTTTACAGGGATATGTATTCATTAAGTGCTGTGAAGATAAAGACAGAGATGTACATGTCTTTCACCACTGACAAGATCGGTTTAGTGGAGTGGATAATGTTATTCATGTCCCCGATGATTTTTTTGAAATAGCCCTACAACTTGCAGAGCAGCAATTCCACACTTCCTGCTATAGTAAGTTTGATTTTTTTTTTTTGTAACAGTGAAAGAACATTTACAAATCCACATGTAAACTCAAATTTATACACTATGACCCTTCACACTGGAAGACTCTGCATTTCATCCATACTTCTTTTAATGAAATTAAAGTCACATTTTGAAAATTTTAATTTTACCTTTTTTAAGTTTTTTTTTTTTTTTTTTACAGTGTCTTCCTTTCTGTGGGCCGCCTGCAACTTTAAACCAAAGGAGTTTTTTTTCCCATATGGACTTGAGACTCAAACTGACTGTAGATGTCAGTGCACATGTCTATACAGTACAAAAGAAAGACCATGTCAGGTCTAGCCATTTGGTGGTGTGAACACTGGCTCTAGGTGATTTGGTCATTGTTGATGTGACACCCTGACCTCATGTGCAAATAGGAAAAAAGGGGGAGGTGATGCATTTCATGTTAGAACACCAAGGTATTAACTATAAAGAGCATTAATGTAAAACACCATCTCCCTTATTCAAATATGATACTTTTCTTTAAAAAAAGTGATTTAACAAATGTATTGTTAACAAATGAATTGTTGCTATGACCTGTTCCATCAACCAACCATTACTGGTAAATTACTCCTTACAATTACCTAACTTGTAAATAAAACAGAATGTTCTAACTAAAAAGCACATTTTATAAACAACATCTGCATTTTCAATGGTACTTTTGCAATGCACTACTTGTATGCAGCAATTTGCATATATATCAACTTTCCTTGGGTAAGACTGTTTCATAATGAGGCTATAATAAAGCAGACATACATTATAAGTACTTAAAGTAAAATAATTTATCCCTTGAAAAGGTAAAACATTTTTATATTGTGTGTCAGTTTTGGTCTTCACTACCAGTTTTCTAGAAATAATAAAAAAGTCTTGTTTCCCTTCAAAATTTAATACATGTTTAAGTGCGGGGGGGGGGGGGACATACATGGCCATGTAGTAAAAATAAATACAATGTTCCTACTTAGAACTTAGCAGCACTGCGTGTAATTAAGCAGCAGTGACACAAAAAGGCAAGATCAGCATTTGCTTATGTAAAAATGCCCATGAAACGGCAAAACAAGATATCTTCATTTTACTTCTAGCATGGTAAAATCAACAAATGTACAACTGCTTGAAATGTTCATATTTCTTTTTTAGGAGGGCAAACACTAGTCTTCCCCAGTAATAACATATATTTTTGCCAACTGTAATTTTCTAAAGTACATGGAGTATGGCTAATACCTACCCATACCTCTCAACTGTCCAGAATTTTGTAGAATCTCCCTGATTTTGGGATTCATATTTTGCCATGTTCTTCATATATTTTATTTTGATTTTCTGGTAAATCACTGAGGATTACTATCACTCAGTAATGACAGACATTAAAGTTGCACACTTCTTATTACTTAGAAAATGCATGTTGACAGAAAACTTGTTGTTCTATTAACTTTTTAAGTGAATTAGTGTAATATTTAAAAATGGGCGGCCACGGTGGTGCAGCGGTTAGCGTTGCCGCCTCACAGCAAGAGGTTCTCCAGTTCAATCCTTGGCTGGGGTGCCTTCTGTGCGGAGTCTGCATGTCCTCCCTGTGGTCACGTGGGTTTCCTTCGGGTGCTCCGATTTCCTCCCACATCCCAAAGACATGCTGTAGGTGGATTGGACACACTAAATTGGCCCTAGGCATGAGTGCGTGCGTGTGTGTGCCTTCTGTGGAAGGTTGGGCATCGGGTTGGCAAATCGACACTGTAAAACTCCACTGCCAGTCATGAGCAGACAATGAACCACTGTGGCGACCCCTAACCGGGAAAAGCCAAAAGAAGAAGAGGAAGTGTAATATTTAAAAATGGCCATGATTTCACCAATACCTGAATAGTTTTACAACCATCTCTCTGCTTTATACATAGTTTTGTGACACTGCTCATCCCTCTTCTATATTTCTAATATTAACCTTATGACTACTCTATATGTGTATATATATATATATATATATATATATATATATATATATATAAGTATGGATTCACTTTATATCCTCGAAATACTGCAATGTCGAAATTCAGTATTTCGAAGCTATAAAGTCGAATCTTTAAAACAGAAACTTCAGAAGCAGGAAATTAAAAATCTCTCACACCAGAGATTTTGAATTTCGTGCTACTACTGCACACACACACACACACACACACACACACACACACACACACACACACACACACACACAAACACAAGCTGAGTACTACATAAAAGCAGGGGGGCAAGCCCCCTTGCACCACCCATACACCCCACCCCCCTACTTAAATATTCTAACTCCGAGGTGTCACTACACACACACCACCACCACACAAGCTACATTCTGCTCGCACACACACATCACAGCAACTAAACACACTAACACACACCACAGCCCCTACCCAAAACCCTTAACACACACACACACACACACACACACACACACACACACACACACACACACTCTTACCTGAATCCATAACCACAGTGGAACCTCAGAAGCATGAAATTCAAAACCTCTGGTATTCTAGGTTTTGAATTCTGCACTTCTGTGCTTTCGCTCTTTTCAGGATTCCAGGATTTCGCTCTTTTCAGGATTCCACTTTATGGGCTCAAAATACTGAATTTCGACATTTCAGTATTTCCAGCTTCAAGTGAATCCATATATATGGGTCCATATCAGTTGATTGAGTTTTCAGAAATTTGAAATTCATACGGTCAAGAACATATGATCGGGTTTTTGAAAATCTGAAGATTTTGAATGGAGATTGCGGTACAGTGTGGATCAGGAAATTTACTCATTTCCTCACTGTACTGTACTCTTGGACTTGTTATACATAATTTGCAGTTGATGTTCAAGTTTTCAGAAACTCTTGTCATATGGTCTTGACCATATGAATTTCGATTTTCTGAAAACTCGATCATCTGACATAGACCCATACACACACACACACACACACACACACACACACACACACACACACACACACACACACACACACACACACACACAAACATATATAACATATAGTAATTTCTATGTTTGTGTTGTAGGATTCAAGTCCACAATACAAATAACAGTTTAATATGCTTACTTCCCAAAATGAATTTAGAAATTATTAACTTTTAAATACATTTGTTACCTATTGTCTAACACTTCACTGCAGTCATTATGTTATGATATTAGACCCTGCTTATGCAAATACCACTACACATTATTTTATCACTTTGTTTCAGCATTGTGAAATCAAGTGTAATGCCAGTCTAAAAGAAAAACAGTTGTAAAATCAGGGGCTATGCCAAGTTAAGTGAAACAGTTACATTGTAATATATTTTTTCTCTTTCTTTTCCCTTGTTGTTCACATGGCTAGAAGAATATGAGACTTTTTGTCTTTCTGAATATTAAGGAATAAGAGATGTCTTTGAAGTGTGTTGGATCTACAGAGCTGCTGTCTCTGCTTGTTAATATAGCAAACTAAATGATGCACTGAAACTGTCATTCTTTTGTGATATAACTTCTGTAATAGTTGATGAATGTAACGGCTTGCATATTATTAAGACACTAAGCTAGATTTGGGATTCAAGGGCAGCAGATGAGGATATGTAGTTTCAAACCTTGTTGATTGCTATGATGAACAAAAAAATTGGTCTAGCTGTTTGCTTTTCCAACAACAGGATGATGATATCATGGAAAATGGGAGCTGGGGGAAACCTGTATATAACTGAAGATGCTAAATATTGCTACTGTCTCGCTTATGTGTAACCATCTGAGATTACTAGTTATTAATTTATTTTAGGTCAACATCCCTGTAGTAAGCTGTCAAATGAACTTATATATATGGAGTCTATTTTTTCTGTATGCATGTTTATTTTTATCAGTTGTGATTTCCCCATGTCTGTTAGCCTGCCTGTATTAAACCCTGCATATGCACTATTTTTATTATTTAAGTAAAGTTCATGTATTAATCTTTAAGCTTTTACGGATAGTATTTATTTACTACTAGTATATTAATGCACTGTTATTTATCACAGAAGAGGGTAGCCATTACATATGCTGTTGATCAGCAAGCTGTATGGCAAACTTTTTCCATTAGACTGCTTAAGGCATTCTGCCAGTGAAATAAATATTAATTAATGTATTTCATACTTGGGTTGGTTTAAAACCAGGGCAGTAATTGAGGTTTTCCAATTCCAAAACACACAAAGTTGGCAGTACTGTGAGGAACTGGCGAATTTTGCTAAATTTCCCTAGAAATTTTGTGTGTGTGTGTGTGTGTGTGTGTGTGTGTGTGTGTGTGTGTGTGTGTGTGTGTGTGTGTGCGTCTGTCTAAATAAAATTTTAATAATAATAATAATAATAATAATAATAATAATAAGTACTTATTAGCATTCAGAGCAAGTCCATGGTTAATACGCCAAGCATGGGTTTGGTCTAATCCTTGCTGTATAATTTGTGCACCAAAATGGGATTTGACAGGAGTGGCCTTAGGTCAATTGGTGCCCTAGGCAAAAAGGCTTCACGGTGCCCCACACACACACACACACGCACACACCACCTGGTGCCTCCATCCTGGTCTACCTACACCAAATAAATTCTGAAAAAATGCTCCTGCTACAGTGGTGCCCTAGGCGGCCGCCTAGTTGGCCTATGCCTAAGGCCGGCTATTTATAGAAATCCCCGGTTAGCAATCATCTGCAAACTTGGTTACTTATAATCCACTAATAGCAAATTTCATGCCAGAGAAGTATATAACAAAAGGAGAGGCTCAGGACAAAGCCCAGTCTGACATTACTAGTGATGCATTTCTGCCTAGAACAAACACCCCTGTCCTTAGAAGCATATGTTTTCCTTGCTGACATTTGAAAACATTTTAAATGGCATGTTGGATTTGTAAAGGGTAGTTATCTTTTGTTCAAAGCAAGGAAGTTTGAGGCTGTAACTATTGATTCTACCTTCAAACCTTCTGCTGCATCACGTCTTAACCTCTGTAATGACTTTCACGGGAAATATGTTGACATTTTGCATTATACATGATTTGGGCTTTAGTTTAGATGAACAGCTAACATTTTAAGGCCATGTGTCAGCTCTTAATCTGTTCTTCACTTCCATCTGAAAAATGGTGCCCATATAAAGCAATTATTAGTCATTATGCAAAAAAGTTCCAAACTCTGCAGGGACACTTTAAAATGAAATTAACAACTCCATAACTTATTTTCTAGATAATGGTCACAGTTCTTGAGATGGTTTCTAATATTTTTAGGAGCAAAACCCAGGCAAACCTAACAGAACTTAAGGCAGTGTTCTAAAATATTTGTCTACCAGAGTCACTTTCCTTTTTGTCACAGATATAAAAAAATGAAATTACAAACTCTATAATACAGGAAAAAAAAGAATCCTGAACAAGTTACTTACCCACCTGAGCTTCAGACACTAACCAACAGAATGAAAAAAGCACCAACATATGTCTGTATAAGCAAATGCAACAATGAAGTTCAGGAAATGATGCAGATGAACATAGGCCTCATGGCAGCACAGAGGTGCATACCTATGGCAGACATATGGTTTATAGGGGAAGAATCCTGAGTTTCAGTAGGTTGGCCAGATGGACAAGACCCTTTTGGGGAAAGTCACAGATATTAAAAGTACTGCAACAGTGATCTAATGAAGAACAAAGTAACATGTTTTGTTATTTTTTTCAACAGTAACCTTTTTAGTATTATTTGGTGAAGCATTTGCCATTGCCTTAACTGCAGCTTTGAGAAAAGCATTTTATGAATATGATGCTATGGCTATGATTTATTCAATCCAAGCTATTCGGTAGTCCTACGTCTGATGAGATCAATCCTGTTTGTTTGTTTTTTTTTTTCAAAATGTATATCTGTACAATAGAGTTCTTGATATAAGTTAACACAAATTCTTACTTTTTTTTTCATTTTTACAGTTGTTATGAAGACCAAAAATAGGAATTAAGGAAATCTTACTGACAGATTTTTCAGTTGCCTGAGATGTATACCCATTGTATGTGGGTGCAGGGAGGGAAACAGTGAGTGAAAGAAGATGTAGAAATGATTGTATGCAAAAGTGGGGTTCACAGCAGATAGGATGGTTTTCTTTACCAGAGTAAAATGGCACTGGTAAACTTTGAGACAGCAGGGTCATTGATGGTGTTTGTGTGTCTGCATGTGTGACTCTACATGTGTATCAGAGTGCACTGTGGTATGGAAAGCTGATTTAAAAATGATGTCAAACTGCACTGTCTGTACTTTTATCACAATAATCAACACTTCTACTAATACATCGTTGCAGTACAGCTAAAATTCCACCCCTCACCATTGCAGGAATACACAGTGATTGCAAAACTCAAGAAACGCCTCAGACATTTGAATATTTGGCATCTCAAATTTGTTAAGCATATCAGTGTCTGAGGAAGTACCTGTTAAATTTAAATTATTTTGCTGGAAATAGCACCTAAGTTAAACCTAAGCTGATATGTCATTAAGTCATACATACATACATACAAATATTTCAAGCATGGCCATTAATGCCCTACTAGCCTGCCAACATGCCAAAACAGTTGTCCCCATAATAAGTGTCCAGGCTGTTCTTAAAAATATCTAAACTACTGTTTGCTTTTATGTAATTTGGTAGTCTAGTCCATGCATCAGATACTCTCTCACAGAACAAATTAGTACACTTCTACATAGGTTCTCTGATGATACAAATTAGTACACTTCTACATAGGTTCTCTGATGATACAAATTAGTACACTTCTACATAGGTTCTCTGATGATGCAAATTAGTACACTTCTACACAGGTTCTCTGATGATACAAATTAGTACACTTCTACATAGGTTCTCTGATGATACAAATTAGTACACTTCTACACAGGTTCTCTGATGATACAAATTAGTACACTTCTACACAGGTTCTCTGATGATACAAATTAGTACACTTCTACACAGGTTCTCTGATGATTCTCTTTTACGTTTTGATAATCCCAAACATTCCTAGAGGTAGTAGTGTCTAAATGATTCTCTACCTCGTGTCAGTAATCAAGAAGCCTCAATCCACCACTGACACCGGTGAGAGACAGCCACTAAAAACAGGAATGGATTTACACTGTATTTTTCAGATGCAGGTCTCTGCATCAAGCACAGTTTCCCCCAAGAGCACACAAGGAACACACTCCAGACCTGGGACTGGACTCTCTGTCTCTCCAGATCTCAAACAAGGCTCAAAACTCACTTTGGAGTACTGTGCCCAGTTCCACATAGCTGACAAACCCACACCAGGGTGTTTCATTTTCACACACACACACACACACACACACACACACACACACACACACACACACACACACACACACACACACACACACACACACACACACACACACACACACACACACACACACACACACACACACACACACACACACACACTCCTGGGAAAGGCTGGCACAGATTTACTAGCTGTGCCCCCTCTACCCAGACTATAAGGTAACCACGCTGCAACCCTTCAGTCACACTCTTACAAGAGTATCCATTATACCAAGTAAAATCAATACTAATATAAATGGTAGAGTCTAACCAAAGGCAGCAAGGCTTTTTGGAGTGGACAAGGAGTCTCTAAAATAAACACAAGTACTCTCAAGATGTTAAAAGTATTCTCTAAAAGACCAGTCACAATAAAAGATATAAAAATATTTAATAACAAATAATAAAATAAAAAACATGAGAATAAGTCAATCATCTTGAGCCGAGGTTTACACCTCTGGGTGACTAGCCCTGCAGCAGCAGAGTTTCAGTCACAAGAAAAATAAAAATAACACAGTTGAACAGATTCACAAAGATACAGAAAAACAATACTTAACTAATCTCACTATATTTGCTGACTGTCTAAAAATAACTGTTCACTAGCTAACTTAATTAAGCAGGTCTGACATAAAATTCGTACCTCTGTCAGTTCATATTTCTCTCTGGAAACCTACCCTGATGAAAATCTCTAACAGAGCATTTGCCACCTTCTCTGCCTCAATGCAGCCCAGAGCCACTGCCTCAGAGTATCTAGAAGTATAATCTCACTTTCAGGTTCACTGCTACAGGATAGCTCCCTCCCTGAAATAGCCACATCACCAGGCCCAGCTTCAGGTGTGGGGTCTGTCTGGATCTCCCCCAGGCTACCAGGACCCACATGCCTGTCTCCAAGCCTGACTGCATGCAACTGCATGCACACAAGGTACTGCATTATCAAAATCATACCATATTAAGACATCTGCAGGGATATCCTCAAACACAGCTATCTGCTTGCTTCCTTTTCCACCCTCCCAGTCAAGATGAACCCTGGGCAGAGGCATTTGGAATGGGATCACTTGTAAAGCTCTGATTGTAATGGACTGCCTAAGCACGTACTGCTCCTCTTTAATCACTGCAGGCTTCACAATAGTTATGTCTGAGGCTGTATCTCTCTTAGCAGTGGACTGTCTTCCATCTACTAAGATAGGATACAAATTCCAGTGATAGTTTGGTACCCCTGTTGTCTCCAGACAACTTACTACTGATATTCTGTTATTCCCAACTGCTGGCTCCCTCACCTTTTGTTCCCCACCTTGCTTCAGTGGACGTCTGTATGCTACATGGCACCTCTGGTTATATTTAAAACATCTAACCCCTGATTCTGGCCGTGTACCTGAACTAGTTTGTTACTGGTAGAATCTGTTGGAGTATTTTAGGCTGCCCACCATGGGTTCCCTTATATCAATGTGCAGCACTAGGTATACCCTTCTTGTGCAGTGATGCCCTGCTTGCTAAGTAGAGATGCCATTTTCTCCCCAGCTCATTTGTAGAGTTACAGTCTCGGTCTGCCAACCAGATTCTCATGTCCTTAGGCAAAGTACTAAGGGATTGTTCCCTCACCACATGGTCTCTCAGCATTTCGAAAGTAGTAACCTGACACCCACTCACTCACCTATGAAAATAAGTGTGTAACTCAACAATATAATCACATACACTTTCATCTGTCTTGCATCTATGCTCACAAAACTTTTTTCTGTAAGCTTCAGGTGTCAGCTTATAACAGTTTAATAAACATTGTTTTACTCTGTCATAGTTTAAACAATCAGTATCAGACAATTTAGAAACAGCAGTTACACCTTTACCATGGAGTAACTGCATGAACTGTACCCAGTGCTCTTGGTCAACATTATACTGTTTCATACTCTTTCAAATATATGAATAAAATTACCAAAGTCATCCCCCTTTGGAAATTGTAGATGAAATTTACTGACCTTTGTTGCTTCTGGGGTCTGGTTATTCCCTTCCCCGTTACCTCCATGACCCTGATGAAGAGTCAAAGTCTCCCTCTTGTGTTGGCACTGCTTCTGTTTTTCATCAGCCTCCAGTCATCGGAGTCTGTCATTTTCTTCTGTTTCCATATACAGCAGTCTGTCTTTGGTCTCCAAACGTCTTTCTTCGGTCTCCAAATGTTTGGCCTCCAGTTCGTGCTGACGCTGCTTCTCCTCTTCTTCAGTCTCCAAACATTGCAGTTTCTCTTTGGTCTCCAAACGCCATAGTCTCTCTTCAGTCTCCAACTGTCTGACCTCCAGTTCAAGTCTCTCTAACTCCAGATGGATTTTTAAGTCTTCTGATGAAAAAGTGAATTGCCCCGTTTCTGAAGACTGCACATTTCCATCACCAGACTGGTTGTCCTCCTGGCTGTGATTAAAGCTGAAATCATTCTCCCTTTAGTCCAGTTGGCGTACACCAGTCCTTTGACTTTGCACACCTTGGCCAACTGGTTCCATGTCACCTTACCATAATCCTTTGCTGACATTTTTGTGTGCTTACTCCTGACTAAACTAACAAAAATAAATAAAACGATTGTGAAAATGAAACTCTGAATGCTTACCTTGTGGCTGTTGAGAGTACACACACCTTCATTGACAACTACCCACAGGCTGCTGAAGTTCAATTACTATCCCACCACTCTGCCACCAATATGTGATGGCCTTTCTACCCCAGCCCAGTAATTAAGGAGCCTCAGTCATCACCACTGACACCGATGAGAGACGGTCACTAAAACAGGAATTAATTTACACAGTATTTTTTTCAGATGCAGCTTTCTGCGTCAAGTACAATTTCCCCCAAGAGCACACAGGGATTCACATTGGAGCACTGTGTCCCAGTTTCAAGTAGCTGACACACCCACACCTGGGTATTTGATTTTCATACACACACACACACACACACACACACACACACACACACACACACACACACACACACACACACACACACACACACACACACACATACACACACACACACACTCTCCTGGGAAAGGTTGGCACAGATTTACTAGCTGTCCCCCCTCTGCCCAAACTATAAGGTAACCACTCTGCCACCAGTCAGCCACTCTTAATCAATACTAGCATAAATTGTACAGTGCAACCAAAGCAGCAAGGCTTTTCAGAGTGGCGAAGGTGTCACTAAAATAAGCACAACTGTGCAGAAGTACTCACAAGACGTTAAAAGTATTCTCTAAAAGACCAATCGCAATAAAAGGTATAAAAATATTTAATAATAAATAATAAAGTAGAAACCAGGAGAATACTAAATATCTAAGTACAACACACACCAGCGATTCAGTCATAGGAGAAATAAAAATAACACAGATGAACAGATTCACACAGATGCAGAAAAACAATACTTAACTATTCTCAGTGAATTTCCTGCCTGTCTAAAAAATAACTTTCCTAGCTAAATTAAATAATACAGCAAGGCAAGATAGGATGCTTACTTCCACAAGGCTAGGTGATAAGCTTCAAACTAAACTGAACTGTACTAAGCAACTGAACTGTGATAACTGACACAGACCTTTATATCAGGTTCCAAAGAAAACAAAGCAAACTGCTGTCAGAGTTCCATCCTCTCAGAGCTGGTTATAGAATGGCATCACATTTGATCACCTAACTTTAGCACAATACACAGTCAGACCTTTGCTAAGGTCTGTTGCAGTATCTGAAAGCTATAGAACAATTTCAAAAACTTCTACTCTTCCCTTTTAATAATTCTTTAATTTAAAAGTAAACATTTAATCAATTATAATAACAATGTTGATACATTTTTAACACAAGCCTCTATAGAAATGTGTGATAGTCAAATGGCACAAATTTCTTTACAAAATTCCAGCTAATTATGCTGGCATATGTTACACATGCACTGCCCTACTCTCCCTGGCATAGATGGCAGTACCTCACATCATCACATACCTGAATAAGATCTCTTCTTAAATATCAATATGAGACACTGTACAAGTTCAGACATTTTAGCCTTTCATAGTAACTTAAATTTTCAACTCCATGGATGCCTTTGGTATATTTCCGCTGTACTCTTTCCAGTTTATTCATGCTTGTTTTCTTAGAAGGTTTCCATATTGTTATTCCATACCGAAGTTTGGGTTTAATGTAATTAACAAACAATGACTTCATCATTTATGATTTCCTAGACTTTATAAATCTTTTTATACACCCTATAGTTCTGTAACTATCATTAACCAATTGGTTGATATGATTAGAAAAACTCAACACTGGATCTACCTATATACCAAGGTCCTTAAATGAGTCTACAGTTTCAATCACTGTATGCTGTATTAAATATTCTCCTTTCAATTTATATCTCCCAAATCTCATATGCTTAGTGTTTGATGTATTTGTCAGCATATTATTCTCCTGTGCCAAAAATGGTCAATTTAGTCAAGTTATTTTGCAAACATGCCCTATCTGTAACACTTGTAATCAGTTTACCCAATTTCAAATCATCTGTATACAGACGTAGAACACCTCAGATGAAAAAGATATATCTGAAAGATACAATCTAAGCATGTATGGCAGAGCCATGTGGGACAGCCTTACTGTAAACAAGAATTTCACCTGTCCAATTGTTGTATGATACTTGCCATATCTAACTTGTAACCCATAAAGCTATCCATCTTATCAAGAGTACATCAATACAACACACACTCAGGTCATTGGACCACAAGTATCAGTACGATTCAGTCATAGTCCATGTGAGTGTTAATGACCTGAGACGTACCACCCTGGACTATATGATAGGCCATGTGAGTGTTAATGACCTGAGACGTACCACCCTGGACTATATGATAGGCCATGTGAGTGTTAATGACCTGAGACGTACCACCCTGGACTATATGATAGTCCATGTGAGTGTTAATGACCTGAGACGTACCACCCTGGACTATATGAAGAGCACCATCTTGGAGCTCTCAGATTATGTGTCTCACGCTGGCATAGCCTTAGCATTGACCAGCATTCTACCTTCTCAAAGGATGATGCCACGGTAGGAACAGAAGATGGCTGCCTTTAAATAATTGGCTTGGTTTCTGGTGTCATTATAAGGGGCTAAAAAATTTGTCAGCAAGTGAGGATATGATCACCAGACTACAAAGGGCTGACAAATAACTTTTTTCAGAGCCACAGACTAAAACTGAATGCCAAGAAATGCATAGTAGTATAATTTGGGCAGTCATCAACCTCTGGTACTATCATACTGACAACGCACCTCTAAGAGTCAACCAAGTAGTCAAGAACTTGGGGACACACGGAAAAAGTAATCTAGCCTTTGCCTATCAAGTGTCTACAGTAGTGAAGAAATCATTCTACATTGTGTAACTTATAAACAAAGATATGTAATCTAGGTCCAAGGAGGTAATTGTTCCACTGTATTCAGCGCTCATCAGACCTATCATTGAATACAATGCCCCCTTTGGTATGCACCTCTCCAGACACATCCAATAATTGGAACATCCATAGAGGTTCCTCACTAAAAGAATACAGGGCATAAACAACATGTCTTATGCAGACTACTTCAAAGTCCTATCTCTGCATTCTGTCTCCTGCATGCTGTTGAGAGGATCTATGCCTTGCATGCAAGACAGTGTTGGACCCCACCCTGATGGACCTCTTACATATCTGTGAAACAAACAGCACCAGAATTACCCATTGTAAAGACTGAAATCTTGCCTGTAATATAAATAGGACCTCCTGGAGAGACAGGTATGTATCCCTGAGACTACCCCATCTGCGGAACAGATTTCCCATCCATGTGAAGCAGAGTTTCTCCTTAACCCAATTTAAGGGTAACTTGGACAATTCGATGGGGAACAAGAAATGTATCCCTGATTTGGCATCAGTGGCTTTAATGGACACAGGCAGCCTGTAAATGGTCTGCTAATGATTATCAGTAGATTTTTACATGCTGGCTTGCCGGGCCTAATGCACAACCTTCAATGAAGGAACGCCCATTCACGCATGTCACCACACAGAAGACGCTCTAACTGAGAATCGAACGGGCAACGTCTAACTGTGTCACTGTGAGGCGACTACGCTACCGCAGCGAAGTGTGTTGGAACAGTAGTGAATATAATTTTTGAGGATGTAAGTAAAAATAAAAGTGAAGATAAAAAAAAAAGACTGAGCATAGAATTGCATATACACCTGTGGTATTAGTTTTCACAAAGAGGTTACACAAACTATGTTTGCACTTTGCAGATGTGGGAGGTAGTGAGTTAAAATGAGTAGCAGTGATTGGCATAAAAGGCAGTACAGGATGCAGGCTGGACTGTTCTGTTCCATGATCAGCATGGCAATTGTACGGGCATTTGTAAGGAAAACCACATGAAATTTCTAATGAAAGATGCACATATGATGTATCTTCAACAGCAGTTAGAACAAATAACGTTATCAAATAGAAAACTGTTACGTATTTCTGTTTTAAAAGGATGCCACAATATTTACCAAACAGAAATACAATAGGCAATATGATTTTAACAAGTGGGATGAATATGTTCAAAGAATTGAAGATAACAGTTTATAATACTACCTTTGGAACAAAGTTTTAGAACCTTTGGAGATAGATGCAAGAAAAATAAAACTACTATTCAGCAGTGTTTGGAACACTGTCTAATAAGTCAGTTTACTGACTATTCTATTTTGCTTATGGATGATACTAAAAGATAATTTCCCATAGTAATGGAAGATTTGTAGCACATTGCTAATCATGAGGGGTACTCAGTCAGTAGAAAAAAACTGTTAGCCATATAAACAATTTGTCTTCCAATATTTATCAAGTTCGATCTTTATAGACAAACCTGAAGGAATTCTATTTTATAAAGACCACGTTAAAAACTGTTTTCTGAGGAATTATGTCATGAGAAGAAGGGCTATATAAATCTGATTTGTTTATTTGGAAGTGAGCTTTGCTCTGCAAATGAATTAAGTCATACTGCCATGTAGTTCCTCTGCATGAGCATTGCCAAAAATCCATTAGGTGTTTTTTTTCAGTTGGGTTTTGAAGGAATTCGAGTTAAGAATTTGAGTACTAATGGGATGGAGTTCTAGATTTTACATACAGAGATAAGTAAACAAATTCCTCAGAAGGATTATGTAATTTTGTTACTGTTAATAGATATTTGTCATTTGAACTTAGGGTTTTGCTAGGTGTACAGGGTTATGTACGGTGATATAAGCCGAGCCATTTTTCTGGTTTGTGTATTAGGTTATGGATGACTGTTTGGTGTGATGGGGTTAGGCAGTGGGAAAATTCTGTTCAGTAGAGTTTCCTAAGGGCTGTGATAGAACATTCCCCAACAGATTATTTTATAAGGATTGTCAATGACTATGCCAATTCATCTGCTGCCATTTTGATGTATTCCCCTGGTAACCTGTCCAGCCTTTAACTTGAGAAGTAACTTTTTATGGTGGATATTGAAATGGGTTGAAATGAAATGGTTTTGTTACAGGAGGTGGGGTAGTGGGGATTGTTTTAGTAATTGGATTGCAGTGGTGTGTTTTGTATGATAGTTTTGTGGCAATTGTTGCTATTCTATTGTAGAGCTGCTCCAGGAGGTTTGTTTGGACTGTTTGTAAATTAAGGAAAACAGGAAGGGCAGCCAGGGTGGTGCAGTGGTTAGCATTGCTGCCTCACAGCAAGAAGTTCTCCGGTTCGATTCTCGGCTGGGGTGCCTTCTGTGCGGAGTTTAGTCCTAGGTGTGAGTGCGTGCCTTCTGTGGAAGGTTGGGTGCCGGGCTGGCAACTCGACACTGTAATACTCCACTGCCAATCATGAGCGGACAAGGTGATCTGCTGTGGTGACCCCTAACCGGGAAAAGCCGAAAGAAGAAGAGGAGGAGAGGCAAAGAGGAGAGTTGAGAGTAAAAAGGTTGAAACAATGTATTTTGTTGCATTGCTAGTTCGAAAATAGTTTACTTTACAGTAGGTACCCACTTTTTGATGTGCACTGGTTTACTACTGGTTTGATCGTTGGTCAATTTTGAGGCTCTATTAAACAATGACACCTAACAGCATGGTGTGAGATATCTGTTGTAATGTGGTTTTATTTGTACAGGTTAGTATAAAGAGAAATTTCTTGCTAGAGAGATGTTTTGTGTGACTAGGATAAAGTTGGATTTTTGGGGTTCAGCAGAAGCTATGATCATGATAGCCATATCTCAACTGATGTGAGAGATTCCTGGGTCACTAGTTGTACATCCTTCAGGTTCTCGGCTGGACAGTTGATGGCTGAGTTGTTTGTGTACTACATTAAGATTGCACGCTTACTTGGTTACAGGATATCATTTACAAGGATGTTGAACAGGAGAGGTTCAAGAAATAATCCCCGAGGGACAATAACAGGTGTGAAAAGAGCAGGGGAGATTTCTTCTTTCGATTTGACAGCATATTGTCTGCTGGATAAGTAGCTGCAGAACCATGAGAGAGCTGTTGCATATAAACCAAGGGAGGATAATTTGTGGATTCGTAGACTATGGGGGACAGTATCTAAAGATTTAGAGAGGTAGAATAATACTGGTAAAACTAACATGCCACAGGTTTCTATACTGGTTAATGGATGAAACAAAGCTTGTGGTGGTAATATGATGCGGCCTGAAATCATGCTGAGTTGTGGATAGTAGTTTGTTCTCTAAGATGAAGTCAGTTAGTTGTGTCTGTATGTATTCTTCAAGCAGTTTTGATAGTGGCAATAGGAAACCTATAGGCCTGTAGTTGGAAGGTTCTGTACTGTCATAACCATCATGTAAGAATAAGCTGAAGGATTTTTTCTATATAGCTGTGATAGAACATTCCCCAACAGATTATTTTATAAGGATTGTCAATGACTATGCCAATTCATCTGCTGCCATTTTGATGTATTCCCCTGGTAAGCTGTCCGGCCTTTAACTTGAGAAGTAACTTTTTATGGTGGATATTGAAATAGGTTGAAATGAAATGGTTTTGTTACAGGAGGTGGGGTAGTGGGGATTGTTTTAGTAATGACATTGAAGATTTGATGAAGTGGAAATTGGGTTGCAATGCTTTTATAATGATTGTTTACTATAGGGGCAGTTGGGAGGTATAACCAGGACCGAGTAACTTATTAACTGAAGACGAAAAAAGTTTGGGGTGATTGTGCTTTGTAATCTGGAGTTCAGTAATATTAGGATATCTTACCTGATTTAACCTTTGGTTTGGTGTTGCTTCTGAGGTGTTTGTATTTTTTCAAGTTAGGATCAGTTTTGCTGTGGTTCCAGACTTTTCAAGCTTTACCTGTCTATATCATACATTGATTAGTTTTTTTAGTTAGCCCCAGAGAAGAGTTAAATTTAACTCTTTTAAAGCAAACTAGAGCATGTATATTTAATATGTTTAAAAAATTGTTGTTAAATAGAGTTATAGCTTTGTCTAGGTGCAGTGTTTGTAGTATATTCCAGGTGATGGACTTTAGGTCTGAGAAGAACGTATTTTCTTTGAAGGAGGGCAGGTTACAGAAAAAGTGAAAGCGTTGATGTCATTTATGGAAGTCGTTTCTGTGTTACAGCTTCTCCAAGTCTTTTGGGTTTTGAATACCATGACGGGAATAGACCCCATTACTAACTCAAAGTATGATTAAAGTTTGTGATATTAGTATTGTTTCATTCTTCAATGTCGGCCTAAAGTTCCCTTTGTTGCACCCATAATGTGCCCTGAATTGAATCGTTCTGCAATGCATACGGAGTTACATAAATCGGTAACATATCTAAATAAGACTGTAGATTTTCTTTTATAAGACCTGTTGCTCCTACTACTATTGGAACTGTCTGAGTATTCTTCTTCCACGTTACCCTCGTTTCTGCCTGCAGATCTTACTATTTTATGACTGAGTCTCTCTGTACATAAGATACTGTAATCACTGGGTGTAGCAATTTCAATTAAAAATGATACTTTTTTCTTCTTTTCATGGACTACTATATCTGGTTTTTTCACATCTATTTTTGAATTGCTGGTAATGGGTGATCCCATGTGATATAAACTTCATCATTCTTTTATAATGCTTTGTGTCTCATGTTTCCAGTGTTTCACAGCTACTTCAATATTGTAATATTTCCACAATCCCCAGTGTAATTGTCTTGCCACATTATTATGTCTCTCTCTATACAGCCCTAGTGTATCACACCCAGCAACATTACGTTTGACTGTTTCCAATTCTGTTTTACAGAACTTGCATTTGTCTGTTTCTCCTACGTGTTCAGTGGACTTTGTAAACCAACGTGACATAGTCTACTGTCCTGGGCCGCTAATATTCTTTTGGTTTAAATGCACCTCTCCTTAACCATTCCTGCATCAGACCCTGATTGACATGAGGCTGTTCCAGGAGTTTTCTGTACTTGCAACTATATTTATGGCTTTTCCACTTTCTTGCCTTCTCATCTGATCCTTCTCCTTATATTCTTTCTTTAGTTTTTTTTTTCTTGGCACATTCATTTACTGCCTGATTTTTGTCTACTTCTGGTTTGGTTTCTATTTCCACTTGAGACTTCTGCTAAGCTAAGCAGGGGAGGCATCTTAGAATTGTTCTCTTCATGTTTCAAACCTTTCACTATGTTTTGATCTGGTGAGGTCAACATATATCTATGCAGTCCTATGACTGCAGATCAGTACAAATAATCAATTTCTAGGAGGTCCATATTTCATTCAGAATGAGGAATATCATTTGATAAGCATGAAGATTTGTTTTTCTCTCCAAATGATCCAGCACCTTCTGAGGCCAGTCAATCACCCCAAAACTGTTAATTTAGAAATGGAAGAGAAAATTGGTTTATAGCTTGGCCTTTGTTCTTAAATGTTACAGCTGTTTTCAGTATTAATTTTAGTCTTCTAAAATATTTCTTATTGAGTTTTGTTCCTATTTGTTCATGTTTTATTGTCGATCCCTGTTCCTGTCCCAGACTAATATTTTCTTGGTGCTACAACTTTCCTGCTTTAAATATTGTTTTTGCACATTTAACAAAACTAAATGACATCCTTATATCATCTGAGAAACTTTTGACCACTTCCATCAGCTCCTCATCTGATGAATTCGCTCTTCATCTGATGAATTATACACTTTTAAGTCATTCACAAAAAGAACATGAGAAGTCTTTACATTTTGTTGTTGCCTGGTGGCCAGATTGTAACAATGACCTATCTGTTAAGTAGACAGCTTAATGCGTTAAGGACAAGTCAAAAGATCATCAGTGACAAAGAGTCACCCTGGAATATCCCCCTTTGAATTTTTATCCCTGGGATAATAATTTGCCCTTTATCATGGCTTAGCTGCAAAGTGGTCTGCCACTGTTTCAAGTTAAATGTAATGTAATTGATCGATGTAGGATGTATCTTATACATCTGTACGCACTCCTTTATCCATGAATGTGGGATGCTGTCAAATGCCTTTTTGTAATCTATCCATGCCATACTTAGAGTCTTTCCCTTTTTATAGTTCTCCACTACGACTTTAACAACAAATGATGCTTTGTTTTGTATGACTTTCCTTTGTTGCCCTTTTGCTCTATTGCCATGATTGAGTTTTCTTCTAAATGACTATAAACTCTGTCAGCATCAGTTCTAGTATATAGTTTATACATCGTCAGAAGGCAAGTTATTGCTCTATAGTTTTATGGACAGCTTGAAGGTTCACTCTTAAGGAGGAGTATCATTTTTCCTATTGTTAACCAGGTTGGTGTCTGTTCAGGGTGCACATATAAGTAGTTCTTACTCAGGGCTCAATCTTTGGGTAAAGATGTTATCACTTTTAGCCAGAAGTTAGGTACTGCATCTAGTCCTGGTGTTTTCCATTTAGGAGCTTTTCTTAATTTTGTTCAGTTTATCTGGCAGTTACATTATCCCTTTTCATATCCTGTACATTTGAACTTCTTACAGTTTATTTTACTTCTTCTAGCAATACAGAATCTTTGTTGTGTTCTACAGTGCCTTCATAAATATTTCTTCTTTTCTGGGTGGTGTTTCTATTTCTTTTGCTTTGTTTCCGATTTCTCTATACAACTTTTTTGGGTCATCAATGCATTACTTATTGTATACTTTTCCTTTATATTTATCTGCATAGCTTCTACAGTTTTCTGCCTGTGCTAATATCTTTAGTTTACTATTTGTACTAGTGTATGATGGATCCTGGTCTGTTCTAATACTGCGGGTCTATATCAGCATTTTGAACATTTAATACGTCGAATCACAAAATGTCGAACTGAAATGATCGACCTATTAAATTTTCGAATGCCGATAAAAAAAAAAAAAAAGAAACTAAAGGGTGTAGGCAGGGGGCAAGCACCCCTGCACCCCCCACACTCCCCTTATGGAGAATTCCGTTTACCCAGTCGATGTTCTGCACTTTCGGCATTCTTGCCGCAACAATATCGTATTCAATATTGTCAGCATTCGAAGTGCTGATATAGACCCAATACTGCATGTTGCTTTTATCACATCTATTTTTTCAGTATTTTTGCTGAACTGTTCCCTCTTCTATAATCTTCTAACTGTGACACTTCTTGTCTTAATTGCTTTACAGTTTTCTTTGTCCCATACTTCCAAGAGGGCATATAATATCCTCCCTTCCTTTCCCTTGTTGCCTTGTATTTTTTTGGAAGACTTTATCTGTTATTAATTTATCTGCACAATTATGCATCCTATTTACTATTATATCTCATGAATTTCTCTTAATAATCTTGATTACTGTGTTCATTTGGGTTTTATTGACTTTCTGTAATCTATTTCTTAAATCGATCTTAATATGTCTATCCATGTCTATTAAATCAAGCAACAGTTCCCATAGATTTTTGCTTCTAAACTGAGGGTACATTCTTTATTCTCCCTTTTCAGTGGGCATGCCATAGAAAGTTCATGAACATCTTCCTGTGATATACTCTCTTGCTGCATCCTGCGTCACTCATTGCTCTTTCGTATGGGATCTCACTGCCGTTTACTCCTGGACTGATTTCCTACTGAAGGCTCCAGAGTATTTTCATGTTATACCACCAATGGATTGATACACAAAATCCTTCACTTTGCAGGTAATCCAAAACTTCAATTTTTATTTCTTTAAGTTCTCCACTTGTAATTCTCTTTTCTACTTCCCCCTTTGTTTCTTACCTTTTGTATTATATCATTTTCCATATCTGGATGCCTTTGCCTGTACTTCCTGACTGACACCAAAAGAATCATATGATAATTCAGCAACAAGGTTGTAGAAGGTTGTAAAAGATACCTCAAGTTACATGGAAAAAATGTTGTTATAACCTGGAAAAAAAATAAGGGAATAAATATATTTAACTCTGAGATGACCACTAAGAAAATAAAGGTAGTTATAAGAGATGATGTAAACTGGCAAATTCCAGAAAAACATGAAAATTAAGGAAATGTGGATCCTATTGGCAGAAGAATTAAGAATGAATTTTTGAGAAGTATTGACATCAGGAAGAGATAAGAGGGCTGAATTCATGAAGGTACCATGACATGTACATGGAGGTGCACACTTTACAGTACCTTTCTGCTAAGCAGCCAGCACCTTTAAAACACAAAGGTGTGAAGTACCACAAAGGGCTCATCCTGCGGCCACGCAAAACGCTGAGGCATTCCAGGGGGAGAAGCATATGCGAATTAACCATGTCCCCTCTCCCTGGGAACTGCCTCCAGTAAGGCATCTACACAGCCAAGCAATTCAAGAAAGCACTCAGCCATGTAGATCAGCAAGCAAGGCCAGCCCCACCATGTTGTATAGTGAACACAGCAAAAAGGTCATTATTAACTGCCAAACACCACTGTGGTGGGAAGGAAATAGTACACATTAAGGCTGACTTTCAAACTACGTAATGTGCTGTTCCTTACTTTAAAACTGCCATAACAGCACCAACAGCACAATGGGAATTTGGGACATACACTAGACCACCAGGGCTTACTTTACATGCCATGATGGATCCAACATTACAACATGGACCAGGGGGATGGGGAGGAATCAATGGATACCAGGGAATGCTTTAAATGCTATGACAGCACCAGTGTTACTACTGGTATTGGGAATGGGGGGAACCACCGGACACTAGGGGTTTAAATTTAAAGTGCAGTAACAGAGCCAATGTTACTACAGGGATTGGGGGTTAGGCTTGGGGATACAACAGACACCAGGGAATACTCTGTTAAGAGTCCTAAGGCACAAGACAGCATAACAGGGATGGGAGACCAATTAGCTCTACCAAATCTCAAACCCCGGACCCTCTGAACTGCAGTCAGAGCAACACACCCCTAGGCCAACTCAGCACACTCTAAATGCTGTAATGGCACCAACGACAGTACAGAGATAGACAAGGTGGGAAGAAATACTGGACATCAGGAATAAAGTGAAGTTGCATAATGGCACTGATGTCAGAAGGGTGATGGGACAGTAGGGGGGAAATCACCAGGGAGACTTTTTCCAGTGCAGTAGTGGCATCAACATTATAACAGGGATTGGGATGGGGCATAAGCTACACCACCCGGGACTAATACATATGTGCTGTAATAGCACTAAAACAATACATGGCAGGTGAGGGTAGGGGGAGGAGGATCCATGGGAGGGTACAGATAGGTATAGGGGCTGTGGTGTGTGTGCTCGTGTTTCTGTAAGTATGTGTAACTGAGTAATGGGGAGGGATCCCACTGCCTACATGAGCAACAGGTTAGGACCTACAGACACTGGATCCTACCCAGTTCGGCTTTGTTAAGGGCAGATCCTGCCTCTTAAACCTGGTCGATTTCTTTGAAACAGTCACCAAGGCCATTGACGAAGGGAAGGTGGTCCACACAGCCTACCTGGACCTCGCAAAAACCTTCAATACAATACCCCACTCGGGCATCATAGATAAACTATCCAGATTAAATATAAACCGCTATGTCACTAGATGGGTTGCAAACTGGCTCAAGGACAGAACCCACATGGTTAGAATTGCTGGAGCCATGTCAGACTCCAAACCAGTTACAAGTGGCATCCCACAAGGCTCAGTCCTGGGACCTCTCTTGTTCGGTATATATTTCTTGGAGGTACGGGCCAACACAGAAGGACTGTGGCTGACCAAGTTCGCAGATGACTGCAAACTGGGCGCCATAATCAACTCTCCAGCTGACACAAGCATCCTCCAAAAGGGTCTCATAAAAACAGACAACTGGTGCCAGAGCCATGGCCTCAAGCTAAACGCCAAAAAGTGTATAGTCATCCCCTTTGGCAAAAACAAAGGGCCCACAAATTACCTCATAGGTGGTAATCCATTAAGTATGGAAGAAGTAATTAGGGACCTGGGGACCCAAGTTGATAGCAATCTCCAATTTGACAACCACGTGGCCAAAGTGGTTAGAAAAACATTCTATACAGCCCACCTAATCATAAAGGGATTCACATCTAGATCAGGGGAGGTCATTGTGCCTCCTTACTCATCCCTCATCAGGCCCATAATTGAGTACAATGCCCCTTTTTGGATGTACCTTACCAGACACCTGCAGCAACTGGAAAGACCCCAAAAGTACCTCATCAAAAGGATGAAAGGGCTCAAACAGATGCCATATGCTGCCCGGTTAAAGAAACTCCAGCTCTACTCGGTTGCATACCACCTGCTTAGAGGCGATCTGTGCCTGACGTATAAAGCCATGTCCAACTCGGAATTAATGGACATGTTGCACCTCAGAAAATCCAAATCCCATCGAGCTACGTGCTCGAGGGACTTGAACCTCAGCACAGAAATAAATAGGACATTCTGCAGGGAAAGATTCATAACCCAGAGGCTCCCTTCACTCTGGAATAAAATCCCAGTCCAAGTTAGGCAGAGTCCCTCACTGACTCTCTTCAAGAGGAATCTTGATGAGTGGATGGGAGATCGTAGGTTTACCCCGGACATCACTTCTGTGTCACTATTAGACAGAGGCACAGTAAACTAAACCTCAAAAAAGGGCATAGTAAAATTCATTTAAATGGGTGGCAAATGCCAAACACACTCTGGCTAGGCTTACAAATGCCCTAGGGCAGATAGCCTAGTATGAACCTATGAACCTATGAAAATGCAGATCAGCTATGCTCTGCACATTGCTTTAGTAAGTGTGACTCAGTGACATGCAAATTAGCCAATAATGAGGTCTTACCTCTTTGTGGCTTGCATGTTTCTGAACCACAAATGGGCATGTCACAGGAGAAGGGCCTTTCTAGTGACAGCTGCAAGACTTGCATTACAGCTTTTAATGAATTCATGGGAAAAACTTTAATGTTTAGGTATTTGTTTCATTAGAAAAATAAGCAAAGTATGAAATATCTTCCTACATTGCTTTCACTGTCAACCTTCCTCTCTTCTGTAGTCCCCAAAAAAAGGGAGTCCCATTCCACAAAAAACATATTTAGCAATTAAAAGTCTGTTTACATGTGGTAGTCTGTTTTATACTGTACTTCATGTTTTATGTCTTCTTCTTTACAAAAAAAGTACACCTATAAGCTTTCTAAATCTTTCAATGAAATTACTTAAATCTTTGATTGCCCCAATAAGCAGAATAAGACATGTATTTTCAAATACAAACCCAACAGAATTAAGTTTCTATCCACTAAGTGCTAGTGTGACAAAGGATGCATTCAGTAAAAGAGAGAGAGAGATGTAAATTGTGTTGGATTCCATACTTCTTGGTGTAATCTTTGTTCTCTCATGACGTCACAAAATATAAAATTATTAAAGGTACTAGGTTTTCCATATGTTAGAAAGAAGGAAAGCAGAATGCACCAAATTCAATTTTTTTGCTCTTCTGTCTTAAAAGTTGTCAGTGTGGCACAACTACTGTATATATATATATACATTACTGAAACAGAAAACTGCAATTTACAGGGTTCTTACAGGTTTGGAATGAGGTCACATTAGGACCTTGTCTTCTGAGCATAGCTTAAGCAGAGTGCTAGAAAAGAAACACACCTCATTCCTCGGATAAGACATTAAACTCCTATCACTTCTAACCATCCAGATGATATTCCAATTGCAGTGGAAGCAGAAATCAACTAACCCACCATATTACAAAAAAGGGGGCTGTGACTGCTTTATTATAAGATCTGCATGGTTGTGGCCCTAAATTTTAAAAGCCAACTTGTCAATGACCCTTTTGTCAAATGTAACCAGTTACTGTGAAAGGCATGCTGCCAAGGCAAACTGGTCGATTCTGCAACCTATCAAGGTTTGTTTGTGAATGAGTGCAAGTCCTCATAGAGGAGATGACATGCACCATATCATCATACAGTCCCCATAGAGGAGATGACATACACCATATTATCATACAGTCCCCATAGAGGAGATGACATGCACCATATCATCATACAGTCCCCAAAGAGGAGATGACATACTCCACATCATCATACATGTCAAGCAGAGTGCCTCCTTGGCCCTCTTCAAAAGGAACCTTGATGATTGGATGGGAGATAGGAAATTCACCCCGGGAATCACGTCAGTCGCCCTGCTAGACAGGGGTCCAGGGAAGTAAATATTGTGGGAAGAAATATCCAGGGAATTGTTATGGCTAGGCTTGTATAGGCCCTAGGGCCGATAGCCTAGTACCAAGCTATGAATCTATGAACCTATACAGTCCCCATAGAGGAGATGACATGCACCATATCATCATACAGTCCCTATAGAAGAGATGACATGTACCATATCATCATACAGTCCCCATAAAGGAGATGACATGCACCATACCATCATACAGTCCCCATAGAGAAGATGACATGCACCACATCATCATACAAGATGATATATATCTCTGTCTCTCTCTATTACGATGGAAAACCTGAAACAATACCTGAATGAACAAACCTTCTGCTGGATTCCTTAGCTTTCTAACACGTGATGGGAAGACAATAGAGATATGCTCTCACATACATACACACACACACACACACACACACACACACACATATATATATATATATATATATATATATATATATATATATATGGGTCTAGGACAATCTACCGAAAGACTGTTTCACCGAAAGTGAAACGGGCTGCCACAGTTTCGCGAAAGCACTTTTTATCGAAAAAAGTGCTTTTGTGAAACTTTCGTAAAAGTACAGGGAATCGGGGGGAAGTGG
Source organism: Protopterus annectens (assembly GCF_019279795.1). Lineage (NCBI taxonomy): Eukaryota > Metazoa > Chordata > Ceratodontiformes > Protopteridae > Protopterus > Protopterus annectens. The sequence goes on from NC_056732.1 coordinate 1,473,646, forward strand.
TAATGGGCGAGATCAGACTACAGTGTGGATAAGGTAATATTCCCTTTTCCCCCACTGTAGTGCGATCTCGGAGTGAGAATATAAAAGTAAGGGGGTGGGGGGGGTGCAGGGGGCTTTCCCTCCCTGCGTAAACATGGTGTGTGTGTTTTTTTTTGTTTGTGTGTGTGTGTGTGTGTGTGTGTGTGTGTGTGTGTGTGTGTGTGTGTTTTACCTTCCGTTTACTGAAACTGCTTTTTTGGTGAAAGCAGTTTCGGTAAACGGTGCTCGGTAGGGTTGGATTCGGCAGTTGGTCTTTCGATCAACTGTCCTAGATCCATATATATGTGTGTGTGTGTGTGTATATATATATATATATATATATATATATATATATATATATATATATATATATAAAATTTCAAATTTTCAGAAACTCAAAATTCAAATGGCCAAGACCACAAGATTAAGTTTCTGCAAACTCAAATTTGAAAAAATAATTCTAAATTTTTGCAGGGGTACGAGACCCCATGCACTGCCCACAACCCTTGCAAATTGTATATACCAACTCTGAGATCACATTGCAGTGGGGAAAAGGGTAAAGTTTTTTACATCAAACTTCACAGGTAAGAAAGTACAGTTTTGTACCTACCATAAATGTAGATGTTCGAGGGCTATTACAGCTGCAGTAATCACATATGGGTTTTCAGCCGTCAGGCGGTCCCTCGGTCGGCCGAATTCCAAAGTCTTGGTCCGGCGTCGGTTGTTGTCGCGTACTCTTCTGACGTCAGGAAGGCAAGAGTATATAAGACACAGCCGACGCCATCTTCTTCAGTCTTTCTTGCCCCAGATGTCAGGTGCCCCCAAAAGGAAGGCAATACATAAATAAATCTAATCCACAAAAGTAAGCAAATAAAACATAGCAGGATAACCCAGTCAGCAGGTATGAAGAGGTATTCAGACCCCAAGGTCTTACCAAGTGGGGAAGGAGGGTGGGAAACCTGTACTGCAGCTGTAATAGCCCTCGAACATCTACATTTATGGTAGGTACAAAACTGTACTATGTTCATCGTGCATTACAGCTGCAGTAATCACATATGGGTAGAATCCCAAAGCTATGCATAGGGTGGTAGGTACTATATGGAACTGGGTTGAGCTAGAATGCCCTGCAAAACTGCAGTGGCAAAGCCTGCTCTTGTTCTGGAGTATAGAGGCAGATGGTAGTGTTTTGTGAAGGTATGTACAGAACTCCAAGTGGCTGCCTCCAAGATATCTTTAGTAGGCACTCCTCTGAGGAAGGCTGTAGAGGTGGCTGTGGCCCTAGTGGAGTGAGGTCTGATACCAGTAGGGACAAGCTTTCCATGATAGGAATAACAAAAGCGTATGCAGTGACCAATCCACTTGGAAATGGTCTGTTTGGTAACAGGTTTCCCTTGACCCCCCACAGCATAGGAAACGAGGAGTTGATCTGATTTTCTGAAGGATTTGGTTCTGTCCAAGTAATAACGTAGCTGCCTATGGATGTCTAAAGAGTGTAGCAGCCTTTCCCCTTTGTTTTGAGGGTTAGGGTAAAAGGTAGGAAGGTGTATGGCCTGGTTTAAGGCTACCCTAGATACCACTTTAGGCATAAAGGAAGGGTTGGTACGAAGGGAAACCCTGTCCTGGTGGAAGATGAGGAATGGCTGCACCGCCATGAGGGCCTGTAACTCAGATACTCTACGAGCTGAAGTGATGGCCAGTAGAAAAGCTGTTTTCCAGGACAAATATTGTAATTCTGTTGAAGCAGCCGGTTCAAAGGGAGGTAATGTCAATTTTTCCAGTACGTAGTTAAGGTCCCAAGCTGGCACTGGCTGTTTCCTTGGAGGTCTTATGTTCTTAGCCCCTCTGAGGAACTGTCGTAGGAGTGGGTGTGAGAATAAAGGAGGATCCATGTTGAATTCTGCAGAGATTGCTGAGGCATGTATTTTGATTGAGGAAAATGAAAGTCCATTGCTCAAAAGTTCAGCTAGGTACTGCAAAATCTGAGGTAGGTTCAGTTTTCTAGGGTCCTGCCCTCGTTTTTCATTCCAACAGCAAAACCGCTTCCATTTTGCGGAGTAAGCCTTTCTAGTAGATGGTCTTCTGGCCTCCAAAATGACATCCTGCACCTCTTTGGAGAGTAGTGTCTGATGTGATGCTAAGGAATTTTCCATGCAGCGAGACTGAGAGTTTTCAGCTGACTGTGAAGGGTTTTGAAATTGTTCTGTGTCAGCAGTAGAGGTGTTAGAGGCAGGGGCCACGGAGGAGTGTGTGTTAGGCTCCTCAGGAGTGGATACCAGTGTTGTCTCAGCCAGTCCGGAGCAATCAGTATCATCCTCGGCTTGTCTGTTCTTACTTTCAAAAGTACCTTGGGCAGAAGAGGTAGAGGTGGGAATGCATAAACTGACCAAGTTGTCCATGTGAAGGAAAGTGCGTCCACTTTCCAGGCCTTTGGGTGGAAGGTCCTTGAGCAAAACCTTTTTAATTGATGGTTTCTGTGGGAGGCAAAAAGATCTATATCTGGCCTTCCCCATGCTTGAACAATCTCTGTAAACACCTGTGGATGTAGCTTCCATTCGTGAGGATCTGTCATATGTCTGCTCAGAGTGTCTGCCAGTGTGTTTTCCATTCCTGGCAGGTACTGTGCCTGAAGTTCTATTTGTCTTTCCAGAGCCAGGTTCCAAAGAGTCATGGCTAGTCTGCACAAGGGGTATGAATGAGTTCCTCCTTGTTTGTTTATGTACCACATTACTGTGGTGTTGTCTGTTCTTATGAGCAGTTGTCCTGGATGCAGGAATTCTCTGAACGCTGAGATTGCATTTATTACTGCCAGCATTTCTTTTTGATTGATGTGAAGGTGCTTTTCTTTTTGGGGCCATCTGCCCTGAATGCACCTGTCCTTCATGTGCGCTCCCCAGGCGTAATCTGAAGCGTCTGTGGTTATGACTTGTGTAGCTTGAGGCTTGCAGAATGGGAGGCCTGTGTTTACTTGGCATGCTTGGGCCCACCATATGAATTCCTTTTGAAGACAGGGAATTATTGGAATCTCCGCTTCCAAGCTGTGACTGTGTTGAGACCATAGATTTTTTAGGTACCATTGAAGTTTCCTCATGTGCAGCTTTAGCATGGGATTAGAAGAATGCAAGATGCCATGAATCCCAGAGCCTGCAGGATTTTCCTTGCAGTAAGCCTGGTACTTTTTGCAAGTATTTTGAAGTAATGAGATAGTTGCCCTTGTTTTTCTGGCGTAAGGTAAGCCATCTGGGTGTTTGTGTCCAAGTTGGCACCCAGGAAGGTTATTTTCTGAGAGGGTGTTAGCTTTGATTTCTCCTTGTTGATGGTGTATCCCAGAGAAAGCAGTAACCGTGTCACATATGCCAGGTGTTTCAGAAGTATGTGTTTGCTGTCCGCTTGGATCAGGCAGTCGTCCAGATAAGGGTAAATTTGTATCCCTTGAAGTCTGCAGTATGCAATCACTGATGCCAGGCACTTGGTGAATACTCTGGGCAGTAGATAAGCCAAAGGGCAATGCAGAGAATTGAAAGTGGTTTGAACCTGCAAGAAATCTGAGGTATCTTCTGCAACTTTGTCTGATTGGGACATGCAGGTATGCCTCCTTGAGGTCCAATGTTACCAGCCAGAACCCCTTGCCCAGCATGGGAAGGAGTTGCTGTAATGTGAGCATCTTGAATTTTGGCACGAGAAGAAATGTGTTTAGGATGGATAAGTCCAGTATGGGTCTCCAGTCGCTTCCTTTTCTTGGCACCAGAAAAAGCCTTGAATAAAAACCTTGTGCTTGTTGGTGCGTAGGTACCTTTTGTATAGCCCTCATGTTTAGGAGCTTTGTAATTTGTAGTTGTGCCTCTACCCTTTGATTTTGTGGTAGATTTGGCATGCCTCTCATTTTTGGAAGAGTGTGAAAATGGAATTTGTAGCCTCTGTTTATAATGTCCAGAATCCATTTGTCTGTTGTGACAATATGCCAATTGTTTGTAAATAGTGCCAGTTTCCCTCCCAAAGGTGCTGTCAGTTGAATTTTGCTTGGCATGGAAATGAGGGAGTCATTGAGTCTGTTTCCTGTACTGCTGTGCACTGTCGTCACCACCTCTTGGTGCTGGTGATTGCCATTGTCTGCCTCTATAGGACCCTTGGGCTTGTCCTCTGCCCCTTCCGCGTCTGTATCTGCCTCTTTGGGGCTTGTCAGTGGTTGGAAAGGACCAGTTTTTTGAAGGCCAATTCCTGCTGAACCGTGGTGGCTGAACCTGTAAGAAAGCTTTGACAGTTTGCATAGATTTTGCTTTTTCTTCCATTTTACGTAATATATCCTCAGCATTAGCACCAAAAAGAACATCCTTATGTAAAGGTGCATCCAGAATTTTTGCTTTCACATGGTCTGGCAGATTTTGTTCCCTAAGCCATGCATGTCTGCGAATGACTGATCCGGTAGCGGCCGATCTGCTGGAGGCCTCTAGGGCATCATAACCACATTGTAAAGTGTGCTTACCCACTTGCTCTGCACTATGCATCATATCCTGCAACTCTTTTATATCTGGTTGTTCAGGTTGTGACATTTTGGTCTTTAATTGTGATAACAGGAATTGTTGATATTTAATCATATGAAACTGTCAGTTTAAGGCCCTCATGGCTAGGGTGGCCAAGGTATAAACCTTCTTACCCCACCTTTCTAGAGATCTAGATTCCCTTTCCGCAGGTAGTGGATTCTTGGCCGTGGAGGCCTTAATTCCTTTAGGGCCTTGAGAAATAGTTTCAGGGTCTGCATTATGGCCTTTGTAGAGGAACTGATGAGAATTAGGTACTCTGTAATACCTATCCGGCTTAACTGGTGCAGGAGGCAGAGAATCAGGATTAAGGCAGGCCTCCGAGTAAACATCATCCAATACCTCCAAAACAGGAGGAATAGCCAAAGGTCTATGCTGAGGTAACCAGAGAAATTCCCTAAGCCTTTTCTTGGAGTCTGAAAAGTCTTGGCCTTCCCAGTGGAAGTGCTCTCTCAAAGAGTGTAAGGTTTCCCCAAAAGAAAAATCCTCAGGGGGGGATACAGAAGGAATAGACTGCTCTGCATCCGAATCCTCGAAAGGGGAATAAGAGTGTTCTTCAACATCAGAATGCTCTGATAAAATGGATCCCTGGTCAGAAGTAGGAGAATCCTCCTCTACTCTGGGTCTCTTGTCCGGAGGGGCCTGGGAGCCTCTGATAAGAGTGATAAGGTCCTCAGCCATTTTAAGCATGTGCTTCTTAGGCATGGGCCCAGGTGATGGGCCTTGGGTAGCCGGCCTAGTATGGTGCCTGGCTGTTTTTGATTTAGTGAAGGCCTTGATAGAGAAAGACGATGAAGGCCTAAATACACCATGGGTGGATGTAGATCTATCCACATTGGTAGGCTCGACATATGCAGGGGCTTCGGTTGTAGTCTGGGAAAGGGCCGAAGAACCAGCGGTCTCGGGTACAGAAGACCCCGCCGAGGGTGTGTCGTTGGTAGTCAGGGACTGCAAAGGCGTCTCACTGAGAACCAGGCCACGTGGAGCCTGCTTCGGCGTGGTGTCGGTGGAGACCGCGGTCCTCGTCTGGCGGTCCTTTTCTTTGCGTTTTTTAGACAAAGCGGTAGTCGGAGTATCCGACGACATTTTATAATTAAACGCTTTACCAAAAAAGTGCTGGGCGAACTCCGCCCGACGCTTGATAGTGCGTTTATTGAAGGTAGCGCAAAAGCGACAGCCCGAGACGTCGTGGTCTGGGCCCAAACAAGGTATGCAAAGGGAATGGAAATCCTTATGCGGTATTTGCTTCCCACAAGAAATACAATTATTAACTTTTTCTGACATCGGTCTGAGGCAAGAAAAGATTCCCCAACGGGGTACTTAGCTTTAATGAAGACTTCGGTTCCACAATTTTTCGTAATTCAGGAGCTGGCCGACCGGCACTTGCGAACTGCTTCTGCTTCGGGCACCGCGCGGCAAAAAAGACTGAAGAAGATGGCGTCGGCTGTGTCTTATATACTCTTGCCTTCCTGACGTCAGAAGAGTACGCGACAACAACCGACGCCGGACCAAGACTTTGGAATTCGGCCGACCGAGGGACCGCCTGACGGCTGAAAACCCATATGTGATTACTGCAGCTGTAATGCACGATGAACATCCTCATACTTATCAAACAAGAGAAGTGACTACATGCCCTAGAAATGACCTCCAAAGCACAAAACTTCAACTTTCATAGTTTTAACATAAAAATCAGAAATTCTGTGAGGGAGACACAAATTTTGAAGCATAACTGGGCAGTTACCTCATGACTCTGTAGAAGAAATACTCTGGATGGCATTATATACTCAGAAAAGAAGAGATGTGATTCTAAAATTTCTGGCCACACAATGGATAATGACCGCACACAGAGAATATGATAAAGCACAGAGAGGAGTGCCTGTCCAGGTTCATTCATATCCAACACACTATACAAACTTTTCCACTCCACCCCTGGCTGTCAGGCATTGCTACTACTTGAAATTTGTACACAGTATTCTATGAAGTGAATTGCAGTGAGCTCATTTTACAGAATCAGTTATTTCTCAGTGTGACAAGATGTCAAGAAGTCCATAGCAGATATTATTTTATAACCCTACAACCCTTTTGAAAACCACTAGTATCAAATTTATTTCTGCAACTCAAATGGTGGCATACAGGAATAAAGCCCTGACTGCAGCCTGGATGACCTAAGCTCAATTACTAACTCGGGTGACTGGTGGCACAGGCATGAAGGATTGTGCTCCCAGCTGGCTTGCACCACTGCTCTGCTGATACAGGCCCAGCTGGAAGGCAGAGGCATGTCAGAATGCCAGGAGTATGTGTAGGAAGAACATAGGCTTTACCACCACAACTGGTTACACACACCCTTATTGGCACATGTGGAAAAGCTTGCATGCATGCACACATGCAGGGACAGAGGGGCATAGGCAGTGCAACACCTTCATAATGAGGGTGGTGGTGAGTGCATAAGCAACTCCAGGGTTGGCCTGTATGATAGTCTCTCCAGACAGCTCTCACTCCGGTGAATTTGGGGCTCCCCATGACTATGGAACACATAGGTTTGAATCCAGTAAGAAGAAGCCTGATGTCTGGCAGGAAGATGGGGAATAGTACCTAGCACAGTGGATGGCACATTGGTGCAGCGGTAGTATTGTTGCCTCACAGCAAGAGGTTCTCTGGTTCGATTCTCAGCTGGGGTGCCTTCTGTGCAGAGTCTGCATGTAATCCTTGTGTTCATGTGGGTTTCCTCCGGGTGCTCCGGTTTCCTCACATGTTTGAAAGACATACGTCTGGAGCCTTTCTGCTCGGGCCTCCACTGAAAATTGGCTTTGTTCCAAGTCAGACTTTCCTGGTTAACAAATGTTAAATAAATAGAAAAACATTAACTGTGCCTCCTCTGGCAGTCAATAAACTTGACTAGGCAGCATGTAGCTCTGCAATGTGTATATATAATATCCTGACTGGATTAAAACTCATAGGGTGGCACAGTTAATATGTTTGTTGCCACACAGCAGGTTCCCCGGTTAGGGTGGCTTCTGTGTAGAGTCTACATGTCCTCCCTGTGTTTGTGTGGGATTCCTCCAGGTGCTCTGGTTTTCTCCCACATTCCAAAGACATGCTCTAAAGTGGCAATTGGTGTGAGAGTGTGTGTGCATGAGTGGTGTGAAAGAACTACTGTGGCAGGGCTAGCCCCCTGATGGCATAAATCTTAGCTAGATGGCAAGGTTGAAGTGGCACCCTGAACCCATGTGCAAAAATGGGAAAGAGGATTTGTGGATAGATGGATTAAAACTCCATGAACTATAAATAATTTTGATCAGGTCATTTCCACTTCCTCGCTTCACCTGGCTATCCTACCCCCTCTACCACTTTACCTATCACCTCCTCATTTACACTAATGTATTCTAATCCCACACCCCCTTTATAGTTACAATTAAACTAAACATTCATAACTTTTATTTATTACTTTTGTGAATTACCAAAAGGACATTCTCCAGAACTGTATATAGAGTTTTCTCTGCTTTTTCTCATTGTTCTTTCTCTAACATTTTTAGTACATCTGTATGCCTTACAATATTGTTGATTATTTTTGAAATGTATACATTTAAACTGTTTTGCAATGTATTTGGATTTTTTTTTTTATTTTCTCCCCAAGCCTTCACTGAAAATGGGCTCTTGTGATCCTGGTAAACAAATGACAATCAATGAATCAGTAGATAAATAATTAAATAATCTCCAATTTGCTATGTGGTCCCAAAACTGACTGTAAAAAAATTCACCTCTTGTGCTTTGATCTCATACTGAGTTTTTCAGAATTGATTTATTGAATACTTAGGCTAGTTAGGTTCTGTGTGACCTATTTGGATCCTCTGTACAAACATTAAGTATAACATTTCTGTAGTACATGGAGTACTGTTATTATACTCTGAAATCAGGGAAAAAAAAAACAACATTGTTAAGTATCTTTCTGATGTAAAAAGAGAGGATAACAAAAAAGTTTTGTTAAACACCTTTCAGAGCTATTATGCTCTAGTCTCATTAAAATATAAGCAGCCAGCACAGAACAGTATCTGGAAGATGAAACAACTTAAAAAGCTGTAATATACTTCATGCTGCCAGATTTCTTTTTGTGTGGCAGCATGAAGTGCATTGCACATTTTAAAACTGTTAAAGAATCACAGCTACACTTTGCTTCTGTTCACAATCTGTGCGGCAGGACTAAGTGTATGACTGCTTTCAACTCTGTAGAACACTTGTTCATGTGCAGTCTTTTTTTATCTCTGTCTCACAGAACTCTGAGCAGCCTAAAACACCATGCACTGGAAAGAATTGAACAACACCGGTAAGTACATTACAGCTTTTGAAGATAAAGCTCTTAGCGCTCCTACATTTTCTCTCTCTCTGTAATTGAAATAAAAGGTTTCATGTGCTACAAAGATTTATGATCAGGTCTCTCCTATTAGAACTAAGTAACTATATGTTCACAAAATAAGTATCATGAATTACATCTCAAGGTTTGCTTCACTTTTTAGGTGAATTTCTTGATATCCAATTTTCAAGCATATGACCAATTGGTTATGATTGGACATTCGATTAAGAATGATCGGACAGTCAATTGAGATCCTATATACAAAAGTTTATAATTATAAGCAGTTAAATTATTAGAAATAAACTTTCATACATTAAATACTTTCTGTGCCACTTTATCTGAAAGCATCATTTATTTGGAGACTACTCCTAATAAATTTCCATTTAATCCACCACACATCAAATAGTTCAAAAATTATTTCTTCTCCATTAGAAGTTTTATGAGAGCTCTCTGTCCTTAGAATAACAAAACCTAAATATATCCGCTCCTATATCAAATCATGCCTTACTTACCAAACTATACCATGTTGTTATCACATACTAACATTCCATAACATAACTTGCCATGCCACACTGTACCATACATACTTTGACATGTCATACTGTACCATCCCATGCATGTCATACCATACCACACCATACCACATCATGCCGTAATCACATACTGTAGAATAGAGTGCCATTCATATCATACCTTGACATGTCATACAGTAGCATACCATACCATGTCATGCCATGCCATACTGTACCATACCATACCATGCCATCACATACTGAAGTGTACAATGCCATTCCATACCACACCTTGTCATGACACTCTGTACTATACCATGCTGTTATCACATAATATAGTGCACAGTGTCATTCCATACCATGCCTTGCCATTCTACACTGTGCCATACCATACCATACAATACAATGCTGTTATCACGTACTATAGTGTACTGTGCCATTCCATATCATACCTTACCATGCCACACATTTCTTCATTTTTGTTCTAACATAATATACTTCATCAGTTTGCATTCTTCAGGACCCAGCCCCACAATATTTGATATTTTCACAAAATTTACTACTAAGCCTTTAGGAACAAAAAAGACTGACCTGACCTGCTCACTTGCACCAGTAAAAAACATTTTAACCTTTTTCTTTGAAACCCCTACACCTAATTTGAGAGCCAATACTAAACTGGTTTTTGCTCTTATTTCACTCTTACTGAGGTGAGTTTTTAATATGTTTGCCTATTTTGATGAATATAATTTTCAAAGTCTAACATCACAAATGATTTGCTATCTAATTTCAGAATGTCACCAACTCAAGCGATAATTTTCCTACACATACTTCCCACCCCTATAAACGTTTAATCTCATTTCAGTTTTCAAATACTCTGTTCAATAATTTTCAAGTGATTTACATTTTACAGTTCACAAGTTAATGTCTTGATCTGTACAATAAGCAATTTCACTGCATTCATAATACCTTTTCTTAGTCTAATGCTTACGCATATCCGCAAACCACAATGGTCACTGCATCGACAGACTTAAAATTCAGAAATGAGACTCACGTCTTTCAGAAGTAGGTCAGTGTGCCATACAGACTTCTCAATTCTCCCTATTTTGGAGGAATAGATGCCCCTATTTTTGAAGGTATGCCCGATTTTCAGGCTTAATTTACACTTTAACACAGTTTCTTGAATCCCAAGTATCATACATCTTACATCTGTCTTTTTCTGAGGCAAAAGTAAATGAGCATGTGTGATAGAATTTTATGATACAGTTCATTAAAGTCTACAGATTTTATGCTGTCTGATAATATATTTTTCCATCATGTTTGTCACTCTCTATTTTTAAACTTGTTTCTCAGTATTATCCCACTTTCCTACTGGAAGTGGGCAGAGTTATGTACTATTTGGTATTCAAAATTTATGCTAATTAGTCAGATTTTTTAGCTAGAGTTAGCTACTTTTAAAGGGCCTTTGTTCCTATTTTCAATGACTGCAGTTTGAGTGGTATAATGCCATAGTATAACACAAATTGCGCATAGATAAGCAACAATAAAGTATACTGTTTATTTCAACAGTACAGTGAGCTCACCCGTAATTGGTGGCTTGGTGTTCTGCTGTGTAGATTCTACATCCACGTTCCAGTGAAACATTATCCACTATTTCCCTTGTGACACCTCACAGTAATCTGTTCCTCTTCGGCAGAAGGCAGCTTCTACAAAACCAAGCAGCAACTCCCCTCCCTGCCATAAGTGATACAGCACAGAAAAATGCATGAAATGTTGACTGATTTTCCCGACTCATTTTCAGGGTTTATAGTACTAGTGCAGCATAACATGATCTGCTGCACCTCCTGTTTTGCCATCTCAGGGGGAAATTATGAAAAAAAGCTCTCTTGCCTTCATTGGTACATGCTCTTTCAAGTACTAGTGGCACCACATTTCTACAGGAGCTGCAGAGCAGTGCACACTTCCCATGCAAGCACTCTTAACTGTTCCTTTCAATACTCCAATGTTTTATCAACTAAGTCTACTACCTTTTGTATTTTATTACCTGAATTCTGTAAATTAATTTAATTGTTTATTTGCACCACTTCTAAGTAGACTTCCACGGTGGTGCAGCGGTAGCATTGTTGCCTCACAGCAAGAGGTTCTCTCGTTCGATTCTCGGCTGGAGTGCGGAGAGTGCCTTCTGTGTGGAGTCTGCATGTCCTCCCCATGGTTGGGTGGGCATTCGAAAGACATGTGTAAATGGGCGTGCCTTCGTTGAAGGTTGGATGTCGAGCTGGCACCTTGGCGTTCGTGAAAATCTACTGCCAATCATTAGCAGACCGGAGTTCTGCTATGGCGACTCCTAACCAGGAAAAGCCAAAAGACAACAACATTTGCACCACTTCTAAGTCTATCGATCCAGGCTGAAATCAGTGTTCCACCCCTGTTAACAAATAAAAAAAACATATACAAACAAATAAATAAGTAAATTGAAAATATGTTAAGCCCATCCACTAGCAAAATGATAGGGCATCCATCTGTATCACTGGCAAATCAGGACTGACTGGCAACCTGGAAATGTGGAGGACTACTGAGGAAGTATGAATGAATTAATTACCTTGGGAGGACAGCATGGGAGTCTTTGGCACTGACCCGTTCTCTAGAAAAGTCTAACAGTTGTATGGTGCCACACATACAAGAGAGCACAGGAGAGGCGGGCACGTGTTAGTATGCCATGTTTTGCAGCATGCATGCATATGTGCACACTGTTGATGGAATAACAGACTATAAAATCCCTGGTATGAGAGCAGGTGACACAGTGCTAGGATACCTTCACTTAGTCTCAGTCTTTGCCAGCTGCTCCCTGCCAGCTGTCATCCGGCCGCCCAGAAGCAGGTAAGTTGGCCAGTTCAAGAGTAAGATAAGGCATACAGGGAAAAGCAGCAGCAGTAGCAAAGGTGTTGTCCCAAGCAGGAAACCATATCAAATAAATAAAATAAAAGAGTAAACTAAAATAAAAGATACACTGATTATATTCATTTTGGATATAGTTATATACAAGTCAGTTCAGCTATAAAATGTGCAGTTATTCTGATGAAATTCGTCCAAGCCAATATCTGAATCATTATGTATACAATATTTACCACAGGCTTTTACTTGATAACCCATCCCAAGTGTGAAGTAGCATACAGTATTAGTTTGTAACAATCTTTAAAATATGCTTTATTTTACAGAGATGCAATTTTCATGTTATAATGCAAGGAGAAATGTCCTTGTCTAGATCAACAATGCACAAACAGCAATTTTTACGTTCACCAGGATTTGTCATGTGGAAAGTAAAAGGAATCTAACCGAATCCTACTGTATATCATTCCCTGTGGAATATTACATATGCACATAAATGATGCTAAAGGTAAACAGCAGGTTACCATAGTCTATTACTGACAAAAATAGACTGTCAAATAAATGGGAGGAGGCATTAGTAATGCTGGATTACCTGGCATGCCCTGCTGTTGACTGAAATTCTCAACTTCTCACAGAAGAAAGGGTCCTAATCAAGTGCTGATTCTACTGTAACCGCAGGGATTGTCCTCATTAGAGGTGTCATACTGTTGCTGGTGGATGTAAATGATCACATAATACCAAAACAGATTTCAGCATGTTTACATCTGTGCTGTGACAGTTTGTGGAAGAATGGTACATTTGCAATACCTCTGCTTTTGTCAATTCATAAAACAGTGCACAGTTACCTCAAACATTACACCAGTCATACACTGCTAATATGAATCAGTATAGATACTCCCCCAGATTCACTATGCCCTGCGTGGCATGCTGTATTACTGCAGGAGCTCATACAGGCAATATGTCTGCCGTGCGATCCAGGAACAGCCTGCAGGGGTGTGCACGAAAGCTCCTACACTAATCTTGCACGGACTAAGCCCTGGTATGCAAATCACCCCATTAGCAGGAGAAATCCATGTAAATGACGTGATTTTGCAATCCAGGAAGCTTGCAATAGTCCATGCAAGACTAGTGCTATCTGCAGAAATGTACTTGGTTAGTAACCGAGTACATTTCTGCAAAATCCAAAACAGAGCTATGACAGCTCCAAATAAAGGCTGCATATCATTGAGGATGCATGCCAATGGCCAAGGATAAGGCCATTGTCATTGCAAACAATAAAAAAAAACAAAAAAAATCTTTTATTTTTTTTTTTTTTTGCTGATCTCGGCTGTTTAAGCATAGGGTAGCAATGCACAAATGGGATTGGGGAAAAATAAGAAAATAAACCTAAAATAAGCAATCAGTATTCTGCCATGCAAGTCAATGGCAGGCAGAAGACAACCTGGCCAGTGAACAGTGGTTGCTAAGGGGGGAGGGTTCAGTGTGAGACATGTAACTATGCATTAGCAGGCAATCCTATGCAAATGAGGGGAAGGAAAGTGAATCCCAGTTTTCCCCAGCATGTGAGGCAGGTCCCAACAGTGTAAGAGTATGAATAGCTAGGTGCAAGACTAGGAGGTAGGTGACTTCATGGGTGGGTGTATCAGCCAGTAAGCAGATTGGAGCCGTGTGCCTCGGGTTTGCTCCTAGCTTAACACAGCTAAGCTAGGGGGTGTGTCTAAAGCTGCCTAGCACTCTTGACAAAGTGTAAGCGGATGTGCGCGCCGCGCACCGGGTTTTACACAAAGAAAAAAGAAGTTAAACCAGGAAATAGCAGCAGTGTGCACATTTGAGCACTCTGTTTGCGCGGCGTTCACACGGGCTTAAACAGGGAGGCAATGGGAAGGGAAAACAGCAGTAAGAAGGTACTCAAGGAGAACTAGCATAGCTGGCAGGTAAAATTATCAGAATCAGCCAATTACACAGGCAGCAGACCAGCTCAGCCCATAACACTACTATAAACTAAGCAAACACCTTCCCCGCTGGTTTTTCCCACACTCTACACCACCAGTGTATACAAGTGGGGAAATGTTAATAAACAAACCTACAAAATGAGAAGGGCTGCAGCAGGCAACATAGAACATGTGCAAGAGGCTGAGGGTGGTGAGGATATGAATGCTGCTGAACAAACCACAGTGAAGAGACAGAGAAGAGTGTACAGACCAAGGGTAACCTACCAGGGGCTACATGAGCTGGAGATAGTAGAGTGCTATAGGGTGAACAGAGACCTCCTACAGCAAATTGTTGAGCTGTGCCGGCTACTCCTGACACACCAAACTGACCAAGGGGAACCCATCGCAGTGGATACTAAGGTATGTGTAGGCCTAGGTATACTAGCCACAGGTACCTCCCAACGTATAACTGGAGATATCATGGGGATCTCACAGGCATCAGCATCCAGAGTATTCCACCAGTTCCTGGATGCATGTCAGCACATGCCAGTGAGCACATATATTTCCTCAATACCCATGAGGTGTTGACCAGCAATTTGCTTCTCTTCCACCAAATAGCAGAATACCTTCGGGTAGTGGGTGCTATAGACTGCACGCACATACGCATCAAAGCACCACCAGGTGAGCAGGGTAGGACCTACATCAACCGCAGGGGCATCCCCTCCATCAACTGCCAGGTCATTTGTGATGCCCAGGGCATTATAATGAATGTGTGCTGGCTGCCCTGGAAGCTATGACGATTCCCACATACGGCATCAGACTCAGCTATACCAGAGATTTGCCAATGGGGACATCCCCTACGGTCACCTAGTGGGGATGCTGGGTACACACTGGAGCCATGGCTGATGACACCCATCAGAAATGCACACACACCTGAACAACAGCGCCATAATAAGGCACATGCACAGACCAGACATATAATAGAGCATGTGTTTGGGATGCTCAGGTTACAGTTACAGTGTCTGGACACATCCGATGGAGCCTTGCAGTATTCACCAGCTACATGTACCCAAATTGTTATGGTATGTGCTATGCTACACAATATGATCCTGCGGAAACAGCTGTAGCAGGAACAGCATGGGGCAGGGCCACACAGCCCCCCACTAATGCCAAGGCCTGCTCAGGCACAGAGTGACCCAGAGGAGGAACAGCCTGAGCCTGCCCCAGTAGGCAGAAGGCGAGCTCAGTATGCCCTGACCTTGGCAAAGAGGCAACTCATAACACATGGACTGACACAGTAGGGACCCAGGGAATGGCACTTCTCTCTGACTTGCACATACAGTAAAAGGGATGCCAAATATTACACTACCTGTGCTCAACCATGTATAGGGAGTGTACAATGTGCATCCAACATAGGCAGCCCTCCAGCACCATCTGCAAGTCTGGCACACCCTCAAGGTAAGTCAATCAACCTACCAATTGCCAAAGTTACCTGTAGCTATGGTATGGATGTGAGCATGCAAGTGAATTTGGTGGCTGAATATTATGGCAGCAGACAGTAGACACCCATAGTGGCACCATGACATCTCTAACACATACTGGTGTCACCATAGTAGCCAGTCACCATGACATCTGTAACACATACTGGTGTCACTATCGTAGCCAGTACTACACAGGGTGACAAAACCCACTGCAGGAAATGTGCTGTGTGCCCATATGACCCACACATGCCAGTCAGGACAGTTCACATACCCAACAATAGTCTCAGCCAGCAGGACAGGTGTAGACAAACCCAAACAAAGTCTGTGGCATGGACCCAGAATGATGGCTATGGTTAACCCCCCAGGCCAACACAGACAGACCACAGCAGGGCAGGCAGTGGGATGTTAGTTCTGAAGGGTAGGAAGTCAGACAATAATATGTAGGGCAACCAAAGCCAAAATCTGTAGTACACTGGTATGCCTCTAGTCAGCATTATAGTTAGCAATACAGAATGAAATGGAGTACCTGACATATCAGTACAGTCATAGTGAATGTGTACATGTTTCATGTGTGCCCCCCCATCCTACATAGTAATGTAATAACAGTCAGGTGTGCCCCCCAACACTGTGTAGAAATGTAGAAATAGTCAGGTGTGCCCCCCATCCTACATAGTAATGTAATAACAGTCAGGTGTGCCCCCACCCACTCCTGTGTAGAAAGGTAGAAATAGTCAGGTGTGCCCCATCCTACATAGTAATGTAATAACATTCAGGTGTGCCCCCCAGCCCTATGTAGAAATAGTCAGGTGTCCCCCCCCCCATCCTACATAGTAATGTAATAACAGTTATGTGTGCCCGCCCCAACCCTATGTAGAAATGTAAAAATAGTCAGGTGTGCCCTCCCATCTTACATAGTAATGTAATAACAGTCAGGTGTGCCCCCACCCACTCCTGTGTAGAAAGGTAGAAATAGTCAGGTGTGCCCCCTCCCATCCTACATAGTAATGTAATAACAGTTATGTGTGCCCGCCCCAACCCTATGTAGAAATGTAAAAATAGTCAGGTGTGCCCTCCCATCTTACATAGTAATGTAATAACAGTCAGGTGTGCCCCCCTACTCCTGTGTAGAAATGTAGAAATAGTCAGGTGTGCCCCCATCCTACATAGTAATGTAATAACCGTCAGGTGTGCCCCCACAACCCTATGTAGAAATGTAGAAACAATCAGGTGAGCCCCCCATCCAACACAGTAATGTAATAACAGTCAGGTGTGCCCCCCCACTCCTGTGTAGAAATGTAGAAACAGTCAGGTGTGCCCCCCCCGCTATGCAGAAATGTAGTAACAGTCAAAGCCAAATGATCGATAGATACCCTGCAGAGACAGCATGCTAGCTGTTGGTGTACAACACAAAGGTCAGCACTGCAGCACAAACTACCTGGACACGATCCACAGATTCAATACAGACGGCCATACTGGACATGCTTACACACTTAAACACATGAAGGCCATGACGGCAAACACTAGTGAACCAGACATATCTGGCAGCTGCAGTTTAGTGCAGACGCTCGTCAGTATGCACCACTCATGCCTTGCAAACACAGTGGATAGGAATACAGACATATATGTCAGGACAACACACTATAATAAGCCAAAGGTAGACGTACATAGATGTGTGGAAGAGGGTCACTGTGACAAGAAGCCATCCAGGCCTGCCTCACCCAGCACACAGCCAAAGGGCCCCAAACACATGAGGTGCAGATGTCACTCACTGCAGATACTAGCCACCAGTATCTGTCAGCATTACAGACTATGTGGTGCATGTGCCAGCTGTGCAACATGACTGTACAAGGAAGTAGTCATCTAGCAGCTGTAAACACGTACCTGTGACATATGACCCCGTGTGTGCCCGCATGTGGCGTGTCAACCCGTACACGAATGGGTTATGGCCCATGCACACACCGCCCTCCCCATAGCCCTACTATGACAAACCTGCTGAGGTAATCCAATGTGAAATACACCTTTGGGAGAGGTGTAGCCCTGTAATTTTTGTGGTGCGTCCCATAACTGTGTACTGCTGTAGTGTGATAAACTAGTTAGGTAGGAGTTCTAACCCCAGACTTGGCAAGTGTGTGTGTGTGTTTGAGTGTGTGTCTGTCTGTCTCTGACAGTGTAGAGAGCAATGCTTTTTAGGGTACTCACACTCCTTACAATTCATATACTCAACTTTGGCAAGGCTGCTGATGTCACCCACCTAGAAATACACCTCTGGGAAGGTTGTTGCCCAATAATCTCCATAGTGAGTCCTGTAACTGTGTACTGCTGTAGTGTGATAAAGTAGTTAGGTAGGTGTTCTAACCCCAGACTTGGCAACTGTGTGTGTGTGTTTGTGTGCGTGTCTGTCTGTCTCTGACTGTGTAGAGAGCAATGCTTTTTAGGGTACTCACATTCCTTTCAATTCATATACTCAACTTTGGCAAGGCTGCTGATGTCACCCACCTAGAAATACACCTCTGGGAAGATTGTTGCCCAGTAATCTCCAGCGTACTGCTGGATTGTGATTTAGTACTGTGGTAGGGTTCCATCTCCACCAATGGCAGTTCTGGATGTTTTGCATGTGTTTCAATGTCTGTGTATGGAGCAATGCATTATAGGCTAGTCACTCGCAGTACATTTCAAATGCCCTACTTTGGCGATCCTGCTGATGTCATTCATTGTGAAATACACCTTTGGGGAAGAAGTTCTCTAGTAATCCTTGTGGTGTATCCTATAACGGCTCTATGCTGTAGTGTGATATAGACCTCTGTCAGGGGTTCTATACCCACACATGTCAGTTGCGAATGTTTTGTGTGTGTCTCACTGTCTGTGTAGGGAGCAATGCATTTTAGGCTAGTCACTTGCAGTACATTTCAAATACCCTACTTTGGTAATCCTGCTGATGTCATTCATTGTGAAATACACCTTTGGGGAAGGAGTACTCCAGTAATGTTCGTGGCGTGTACTATAACTGCATAGTGCTGTAGTGTAATAAATTAGTTAGGTAGGGGTTCTACTCCAGACATGACAAGTGTGTGTGTGTTTGTAACTCGTATCCTGTGTAAAGGTGGTTGTGAGTGTGTGATACCTGTGGCCAATGTGGAGTGGGTTTTGCATATTCCTTATATGGTGGCCCAACTATGTATCACAATGTCCACCGTACAGGGATTACAGATGTGAAATAGCTGAGAGGCTGGGGTGCAAAGCCATACCCATACATGTCACATCAAGGCCAGGCAATCACAGTTAGCAACCCCAGTATTACCCAGAGCACACTCTCAACCCATGTCTCATACACACACACACACATGCCCAGGTCCACAGCCAATATGTGAGTAGTACACTGCATAATGGCCACTGATAGTAACTACGGAGTAATAGCAGTGGGCTACAGAGGGCATGTCACCCTGTCCATCTGTCCAATATGCACGTACATGCAGACAGTGCACCTCCCCCATGTTCTCCAATGGACACCTGTACCACCTGTGGTGCCATCACATGTGACCCATAATGGACATACCATGCCTGATGACATGCCCTGTATGGACAGATGCCACTGACAACAGGGAATGCTGTTAGCATGTTATCAATGTAGGTGCAGGGTAAACCTGCTGGACATTACCAGTTCCTGCCACATGTGGGCAAGACTGGCACATCTGATGATAATCTGTGCTCACAACATGGGCCAGACACCCCAGGTACAGTTCCACATGTCACTGTACATGCATGTGGGAAGTGTGCACATCCCAGACACCGTCCAGGTCATGGACTAAAGAACACATACATGGCAAGCGATGCACAGCATTGGCCACACACAATAGTCACCCAGGTGACTGGATGGGGGATACAATACCCACCTGTGTGGGCAAATGCAGAAACTACAGCCCGGGGCCATAATGCAGACCATTGTCATGTGGCCTGATGCCAAGGTATACCCATTGCCTATCATTGTATAGCCTGCTGGCATAGTCGACCACCACACACCCATGCAGACATGCACCCATGCATGTCAGTACTGGCATACTGTGTGTTTGTGTGTGTGTTGTATGGTGCGTATGTTTACATCCACACTCACTACAACCCCATGGGCATACTGAAGCATGCCATATGATGTCAAACACCTCCTCATACCCTTTGCCCATACAACCTCCATATGACCTGTGTGGTGCATGTGATACCTGCACAGTGATATGTTGTGGCACTCTCACTACTGATGAGTTGTACTCCTGGCCCTGCCAAGTGTGTGTGTCCCTGTGAGAGTGTGGCTGTGTTGACACTGGCACCTGTAATCCCCATCTGCAGGGTCATCTGCAGACTGGGCAGTGTTGTGTCTTTGGTTTCATGTGTTACCCACGGAGCATCTATCTGTAGACTGCAGAAGGTAGTGTGAGGATTACAGTCTGTAGATGGTGAAAGCCGTGACAGTTACTGACTTCATATCCCTCATAGGACATATGTTGCAACAAACCCTGTTACAACAGTCAATCTATGAGGTTATCACAGCAACATGTCAATATTGTCCCTGTGTATGTGCTTCCAGCCACACCTCTGTCAACCTTTGTACATATGTCGTGCATGAAGTGGTACATATGTGCTGTACACCATAATTAGTGTCATCATATCTGATAACAAGCCAGTGATATATCGACTGCTACACGTTATGTACAGTAGGGGTTATATTTCATGACATAACCTGGACATTCTGTGGATGTTTGTACAGTACTGAGGTCTGCGTACTTATGGTGAATGTCGACAGTGTGTGTATTGTTAATATGTACTTTAACCTGTGTACAGACTGTGGTAGATGTCATTGTTGTAGCTCCCCTCCTATCTGATGTTACATGCTGCTCCACTGTATGGTACTGTACTGGCGTACATGACTGTAGGGCCATACACACACATGTTCCATACCACAGACAGCCATCAGACCAAACTGTGTAGCAGTCCAGTATATGTAGGGCCAGTCTGTGAGTGGCACATATCAGGATGAAGTAGAACAGATAGTCCATATACTGTAATATTATGCTAGCTTATCATATGTGGCTGTGGCTGTGTTCACATTGGTTGTGGTTATGTACTTTCACATAGGTGTATCTTACCCTGTGCTGTGACATGCCTGTTGAGCCTGCTATATATGCAGGTGCATGTGCATTCCCCCATAGGAGATGTAGGCCAGTGTTGAGCCAGTCTGCCTGTAGCCTGCACAGTGCATTGTTACATGCCTAGCAGGTTAGTGTACTTACCCAGTGAGATGTCATGGGCAGATACTTGCCAGATGTACTGCTGCCGGGCCTCCCTTAACAGTCATGTATGTCAAACAGAGCAGTGGGATGCTGTACAGATGTATGTCAATATCTAGTGGGTAGTATGTTGCCATCTCACCCCTGTGCCAGTGGTCATTATGTGTCAGGCCAGACAGGAGTGTGTGAATGCATAACCTATGGTGGCAAATGTATACCAGTCGTTATGTGTTATACCCATCTACATGGCTGTCTACATCCATATTGTCAGGCATGGTACACATGTTTTGCACTAAGGGCTTATGTGTATACAGGGTGTGTCAGAATTTCCACATATATTGGCCATTATCTCTGCTGCAGTCCACAAGGGCATTACGTGCTAGCAGTGGTACTTTACAATGATGTGCTTAGGATGTCTGTCAGTAGCCAATGGCACAAGTTATAAGCAGATGTGACCTCCCACACACACCATGCCTGTGAAGACAATACCAATGAGACTAGCAATAGTCTGCTAATATACCTGCTATACATACCTGACATCCACCTGCACTACGACATTGGGACAATAGGGGCTGGGGTAGGGCTACACTCCATGTCCAGGACATATGGTGAAAATATATGTACATATACTTATCCAGATATAGCCATATATATATACATATGTTTGCACATGTGTAGTACTTCCAATTACCACTGTCATGGCAACCACCCACTATAAATCCCCACATCATGTGGGCGTGGTCCCTTTACATTTCCTGTGTGATGGACATCCTTCCTGTGTGTGGGCATCAGTGTTACAGACAGCAGGTAGCAATACCTCTTACAGGAGAACAGGCACACTCAGGGCAGCCACGTATTTGTAGGAGGATCAGGAACTACAGACAGACTGAGAGTAGAGTTGTGTTATACTTTGTATAGTACTGGTATTACAGGGTGTGTGTGTACATACTAGTTTACCTTGGAATGCAGTCTGCCTACATAGCTCACAACTGTGGCATATCCTCTTGCTGGCCACAGGTATGCCCATCATGTTTTGTCTGTCCACCATACAGGTCCTGTGTCAGATATTACATTTGCAGTGTGTGGTTTGAGTGCTGTCGGTACATGGCTACATCCATTTCTGTTTCTAACCTCAATTCCCTGACTAAGGGTATGTTGCAGACTATTCTGTAATACCAGCAATTTGCTTAGTGTATTGCAGTAGTTGTCCATATATGTGCCTGTGTTCCAGCCTCTATCCTCCACCTACATACCAAGCTCTGCACATATGTCATGTTGTCGGTGATTGTTCTGTAGTGGCTGTGAGTATATCACACTGCCATTGCTGCCATCACTCCACTGCTGTTGTATCCCCCACACATATGGTGGGGCTGGGCCATATATGTGTGGGCGTCACCTACACAATACTTATGCACTCCAGAGGCCAGTGTATGTAACAGTGGTATATGGCCCTGTATTCTTGAGTCTGTGGGGGAGCACCATAAATGACCTAGGCTGTTACAAAATGTGGGGGTATCAGGGGTGAGCTGCCTTAAGGTATCTGGGTGTACAGTACCATAAACTTCACCTATATTTACATTACTTACCTGAATTGAGTTAATGTAAGTCTACTTCCTCCTGCCATACAGACTGTTCTATTTGTCGGTGTGCTCGTGATGGTGTCAGTTAAGCCTTGTTATGTAACAGTTGCAACCCATGTGGTCACATGACATCTTTATCACCTACTGAGTTTGTACAGAGTATAGATAGAGGCTGCTGAACTATACACCTGCATTACATCCTGTTGATTGTTTGGTATCCTGTGGCCCAGTTTGTCTTCACTATTGTACAAGTTGAAGGGCTTGGCCTGGACAGCAACAGTTGAGAACCTTTCCAGACTACTGTATTAGTGTAACTGTTTCACAGTTGCATTACTCTATTTATATGGTTGCCAGTGTCTGAACAGCTATATGACATGGCATATAGAACTGTAATAGTACACGATCAAAGGTTTTTCATTCCCGCAAACCTGTGTGTGGTGTTTTTCCTATGACCTCTCTGTGGGTACATGTTGCAGACAACGACTGTCATTTGTATGGGTGGCCCGTACAGTGTCCAGTTGTTCAGGTGTTAACTGTAGGCATAATGGCTGTTCCATATTGTGTGCACCTTCTACATATGTATCTTACTGTACATGTATATCTATGAATATGTGTGTGTGTGTGTGTGTGTGTGTGTGTGTGTATGTGTGTGTGTGTGTGTGTGTGTGTGTATGTTGTTGTTGTGTCTTTCGGCTTTTCCCAGTTAGGGGTTGCCACAGCGGAACTCCAGTCCTCTAATGATTGGCAGTAGATTTTATGTGCTGAATTGCCGGCCCTGATGCACAACCTTCAATGAAGGTACGCCCATTCACGCACGTCTCCACACAGAAGATGCTCTATCTGAGAATCGAACAGGACAGCGTCTTACTGTGAGGCGACAACACTATATTATATATATATATATATATATATATATATATGTATATCTGTATCTGCATATCTGTGCCTGTGTATCTGTATCCTGGGGATGTTGATGGCTTCCACATATTACATTTCCTATGGGAGGAAGACTGTACTACATGATATGTTACCAATACCAGCCTGACATCATACAGGTGGGATGTAGTATTGGTATCATCTTGTGCCCATGTCGTGTCAGGTCCTGGTTATGGGATCTGCAACACTTGGTAGTGTATTGCAGGGTGGCCATGTTTGGCTGAGGGGGGGGATACCTATTCTTACAAGACATATAGTGTGTGGGGCCTCTCAACCCCATTAACGGTGCATGTGGACATATGTGTGTTTGTTAATCTGCCATTGCTATCTACAGATGTATGGCCATATATACCTAACAGATATATATATCTGCTAACATATATATAACTATGTCTGTATATACCTACACTGCATACACATATGTAACTTGCTGTGTATATGTAGACATATAGGTGTAGACACATATGTGTCGATGTAGGCATTTGCATGTATATACGCTCATATATATTGATATATATGTAAATAGTTTTAGAAAAAAAAAAATATATATATATATATTTTAATATATATATGTACATATATACATATATATATATATATATATTTATATATATATATATATATATATATATATATATATATCTGCATATATGGCTATGTTCTATCTATTTACATAGTACTATATTTACACAGACATACATCTAGATGTTGGTATACATTCTCTGTACTGTTGCATGACTGGACTGGATGATATGTTTCTGTAAACATCAGATTTATTTGTATCTGGCATGGATTAGTGGTAATTCACTTTGTCTATGGTGTGCAGGGTCCTGCGTTCAAGCATTGCAAGAGCTGTTTATTTTGTTGCTGGGCAGAACATGGCCCATTGGATACAGAGTGATTAAGGCACTTTTGAGCAGTTGTAAGTGGGTTTTCACGGGTTTGCGTGATGGTAAGCACTGCTAACTTCTGGTTACAGTTTCTTACACTCAGTTACCTTCTAAATTGCTTAACCTGTACAGGCAGTGCTTACCCCTGCACAAACCCGTGACAACCCGCTTACCCCTGCCTTAATTTCTTTAAAAGAAAAGAAAAAAAGGGCTGATAGGAAAGTGGTGAAAAAGGGGCACAAAGAGGGAAAGACAGTAGGCAAGATAGCTAAGGATGTGCAGGAAGGGTGTAGGGAAGGTCCATCGCTGCCCATTTCTTCTACAGCAACAGCTGTGCATATGCAATGAATTTGGAGGTACATTTGAACACTCCAACCCCTAAGTGAGGGGTGAGGACAACAATAATATGTTGTGATGCCAATTAGACCAGACTACATGTGTCCAATGGACATGTGTGCAAAATGGACAGCTATGTATGGGGCGTGATTTTTTGGGAACAGATTGCTCTATTTTTTTTTAAGGTGAGAGTGGGATGTTGGGGAAGGAGAGTAGGGATGCTCGGGGAGGATAGGTTGGGTAGGATGACAGACAAGACAAATCAGACAGCATACAAGGGTGGTATATGACACATGTGGGGGGGAACACCTTGGACGGGGAGATGAGTTTGGAAGTCGCAAGCCCATGAGCCCCCAAATGGAAACAGTGGGACTGAGGTCTCCACCCATTGGCAGTCACCACTGCCCATGGGTGGGGACCATGGGCATTCACCACTGCACCTTCGCTGCTCCAAAGGTGGCTGTGCTGGGGGCTGTGTAGGAGGGGCAGGCTCACCCTCTAATTGGTGCCACTCGGCCCTCAAGCTGGCGTAGCTGGTCTCGAAACTCCTTATCGAGCTCCCTACACACCATGGTCCAGACCTGATGACGGGTGACAAGTTCCTCTCCACCCCCACTCCCGGGGGGGCAAGACCCATCCCCTGTGGTGGTTCCACCCGAAGGTGGCGCAGGGCCAACGGAAGAGGAAGTCCCAGGCTGGGCCCCAGACGTGCTGGTGCCCAGTGCCATGGTCAGCTGAGGTGGGACAGGTGGGTCCGCTGGGACCGGCCTTCCCATACCAGCTATGTTGTAGCAGGTTTAAGAAAGATATGGGTTAGTAATAGTCAACAGCATTCAGGATTAGTTATAACAGCATGCATAGGTATTCCAGAGCAAGCAGAACACATGCATATATGGAACAACACTGGCCATTACAACAGCATGCAGGTTTCATTGATGGCAATAGGCCACCAATAGGGGGTATTTTAACATGGCACATGCATAGAAAAAAATGTGAATATTTATAAACCAATAGGACATATGTCCCAACAAAGGTTTGGAGTGTACACATACCGATTGAGGTGTGTAATTGGGTTATTTTTGCACATATGGTAGGGGTCCACAAAAAGAGTGCAACAAAGTCCAAAAAGCCAAAGCCTTAACGCAGTTTAATGTTAAACTTTAAAAGACAGCGTTTTCGCTACTAAAACAGAGTAGCTTCTTCAGAGGCAAGCAAACACAGAAAAAGGCGCCAAACCAAATTTATAGTACCGGCTGCCTAATTAAAATCAGCTGAGAGATGTGACATCATTTCATGGCAAATCTGAACTATCAGCAAATGTTTATAACTGAGTCACAATATGTCAGTAAATGTAACTAAATCAAGCAAGTTTAAAAAAACAAATTTTAAAGAAAGGCATATAACACATCCTCATATTACTAAAAAGTAAGTCAATACAAATACATGTGATAAAAATTATTATTATTAAACAATAATTATGTTTAATATGAAATAATTAAATTTAATATAAAAAGTAATTATATTTAATATAAAAAATCTATTAAGAAATTTAAATAAAATTCGTAAACAATATTTTAATTCATTACCCAAAAATATGGGTATGTATATATAAGTACACCCAATAATATATATCAATAAAAAAACGTACTTAGTATCACAGTAAATTCAAACTTAAACTGTGCATTAAAAATGAATCTAAAGGGAAATACTAGTATAATGACTATTGGGAAGAGTAAGGGGATGAAGTAAAAACAAAGCTGTAAAAGAAATACCTAATCAACGGAGGTAAGATTTATATTTCAGTACTGGCGAAATATTGCAGCTCTCATTTAAACCAGGTATATTGAATATATATATCTTTCCAATATAGAAGGACGGACAGCAAACACAAAGGGCAACATATATTACAGATTTTGTATTACAGTCAATTCTACTGTTTATCCAATATTTGTTATTTCTAATAACAAATGAGCTCCCCGTACGCAACACATGACACCAGTTGCATGTCCCACAAGTAAAACATCCTTTTGTTTTATGGAATGGAAGACGGACAGAAAGCTTAGGGAGCGTATATATCAACATATATATGCAATAAGGAACAATAATTGTGAAAACGCACTTGCGAAGCATGTTTCTTCCAATTCAGGACACAGTTTTGTGTTTATGGGGATTGATTGTAAATATAAAACCATCAGGGGAGGTCCTATTTCTTTACTTTTAGAAATATTAGAATTGCAATGGCAGCTGAAATTGGATGCATTCAATATACCTGGCTTAAATGAGAGCTGCAATATTTCGCCAGTACTGAAATATAAATCTTACCTCCGTTGATTAGGTATTTCTTTTACAGCTTTGTTTTTACTTCATCCCCTTACTCTTCCCAATAGTCATTATACTAGTATTTCCCTTTAGATTCATTTTTAATGCACAGTTTAAGTTTGAATTTACTGTGATACTAAGTACGTTTTTTTATTGATATATATTATTGGGTGTACTTATATATACATACCCATATTTTTGGGTAATGAATTAAAATATTGTTTACGAATTTTATTTAAATTTCTTAATAGATTTTTTATATTAAATATAATTACTTTTTATATTAAATTTAATTATTTCATATTAAACATAATTATTGTTTAATAATAATAATTTTTATCACATGTATTTGTATTGACTTACTTTTTAGTAATATGAGGATGTGTTATATGCCTTTCTTTAAAATTTGTTTTTTTAAACTTGCTTGATTTAGTTACATTTACTGACATATTGTGACTCAGTTATAAACATTTGCTGATAGTTCAGATTTGCCATGAAATGATGTCACATCTCTCAGCTGATTTTAATTAGGCAGCCGGTACTATAAATTTGGTTTGGCGCCTTTTTCTGTGTTTGCTTGCCTCTGAAGAAGCTACTCTGTTTTAGCAACGCTGTCTTTTAAAGTTTAACATTAAACTGCGTTAAGGCTTTGGCTTTTTGGACTTTGTTGCACTCTTTTTGTGGATTTCTAAGGTTTGTCTTCATTTTTTACATATGGTAGGGGTGAGAGACAGAGTTCAATTAACAACTAATATATCCTTTTAGTTTTCACAACATTCTTAGTCACTGCAGTGATCTGTCCTTTACATGTATTATTACACTACCCAATGGCCTTATATTGTACAATGGTATGTTTGTAGATTATTATATACGTGACCTGTGTCTAACATACAGGCGTGACAAGATGCAGGTGTTAATGCAACATATTCTGGGAATTGCTCTCATACACTGTGGGTGAGATGCTAGAATGACAGGTTTGTTTTCATATACATTCTCTGACTATGTACAGGTCTGTCTATCAGTTATATGTCATTCACAGCTGTCTACATTTCTTGGATCATCACACAGATTTTTCAGGGGAGCGGGGTACCAAGCTAGTGATGTGGGCCATTTATCTGGACATGCTGGACAGATTGGAACAGTTGAGGGGAATGAATATGCATACAACTTTCTATCTGAACATTCTAACAAAATCTGTACAGTTGTGGGGTATGATTATGCATGCAGCTTACTAGCACTCCCAGGATTCAAACCCCTGCTGTGTGTGACAAAAAGATTACAGTTAACATCACAGTACACTGTGCTATCAAGGAATTGTTGTAAAGCTTTCTAATGTTTTCTGTCTACGTCTCCCTCAGTTGTACAATAAGACTGACCTCTTGGCACTTCCAACATTGTTAAACAGACCTTCATACACATTTTATCTGCATACCACAGTGTGGGTAACACTGTTTAATACAACAGTACTATTTATAGAATGCAACAGTACAACATATGAAAGAAGAATGAACAGAAGCACTCCAGGGGTTATACCTTTATTCACAGAATATTACACCTTTATTTATGCTGGTACAGCACTTTGTAAGGCTCTTATATTTATTTGTTATGACAGTTCGCGACGCAGCCTTTGCAGCCTAGCATCATGGGCTTGCTGGTTCGCAGCCTGCTCATCTGCAGCTGTCAGAGAAATACAGTGATATATGGTAGGGGTGAGAGACAGAGTTCAATTAACAACTAATATATCCTTGTAGTTTGATATACGGTGAAATACAGAAATACCGTGGGAGGGTGGCCTAATGGTTAAGGTGTTTACCTTACAAACACAGGGTGCAGGGTTTGAGTCTCACAAGGGATCATTTGCTAGGCTTAAAAATGGCTCTCAAGGGCAGTTAGCTTAGTACTAATCTATGAACCTATGAACCTATATATATTTAGCCATACCTATCCATAGTATATACAAGCTAGGCAATTATTAACTACTTAGTAGAATGAGTACTTACGCAGTACTAGGGCATTAGGCATCTGCTGAGATTCCTGGATCCACTGTTCCAGTACATCCCCCCTCCACTGCTTCAGGTCAGCATGGTGGTGCCTAACCTGCTCACCAGTCCGGGGGATACCTGTGGCACTGGTGAGGTCATGGGTGAGACCCTCCCAGGCATCCGTTTTATACTGCGAGCCCTGGTACTGGCCCTGCAGTAGTCTCTGCTCATGGTGTTTTACCAGGAGCCATACCATGATTTTTGACTCCTGGATGCCCCAGCGTTGCGTTCTAAATCAAGTACCTTCACCCACTCCAGCCATTCTGCCTGCAGTAGGAAGCTACAACCAGTTATGGGAAGTATTCCCACCTGTGGGGTTTAAATATGGCCAATTTCCCACACTTTTCCATGATTGGACGGTTTTGAATAGGCTAAGCTATGGGCACACCTGCTTACCTAAGGTTGGCAGTGCTTAAAGAGGTATACCAATAGGCAGATTGAATTGGCTGCCCTACACATTGCTTACACTTACTAAGCTGAGCTGTGCAGCGGTTAGCATTGCTTAATAGTTAATTAGCATTATATTTGCTTTTTGGCAGTGATTTATTATTCATTACACGTTATATATGTATCTGGTATCCACGATTCATGTGTACATACACTGTATGGGGTCCTGGGGACTTCTACACTTTATTACAATAACACCTCACATCTGTGATTACTGCAGTACTCCAGTTCACATATTTATGTGATGTAGCTGGGTATACAACATAAGGCTGTATAGAAAGTCCTTTCACATGTTCAGCTTGTTTCCTATGGAGAGGTTTGTTTATTAAAACCTCAATCTTATGTACTGGTGTGTTGGCTTAGTGGTTAAGTACTGTAACTAAAGAGTACAGGGTCCTGGGTTCACAACCTGCAGTGATGAAGGCACTTTTGAGCACTTGTAAGCAGGTTTGCGTGGCTTAGCGAGAGGGTACGCAATGCTAACCTCTGGTTACATATGCTTATAGAGAGTTAGCTTCAATCTTGCTTCACCTGTGTGTGCATTGCTTACCCCCGCGCAAACGGCCTTAAACCTGCTTACTAGTGATTAAGAGTGCTAACTACCGCTTACTACCACTTACTAGTGCTACATTTTAGACAGTAATAGTGTAAGGGTTCTTAGGGAGGTGGGAAATTTGAAGAAATGTATGGAGTTATCATTCATTACACAGTTTACCTTCCATTTGTATCTGTGATACTGTATGGGTCACATGATTATCTGTGGACTTTGTAACATTATGACACTGACTCCTCACATCTACATTAAATGCAGTATTGCAGTTCGGAAATATATGTTATTTATTAAATTATGCAATAAAAATATTTATCATAACAAGTGATTTGGAAGGGAAAATGGAATGTACTGCAGTGGGACAAGAACAGGGAATGACTGCTTGTAAGGCGAATGTTCTGCCCACTACACTATTGCTGTACTGCTTCTTTTACATATATCTTGCTTTTTATCCTCTTTCTGCTATTTAACCTGTATTAACTGTAGCTAAGCAATGGGCAAACCCACGCACCTACGGTTAAACTTTGTCCGTTTTATTAAAAAAAAAACTTTTTTATTTTTGTTCTTCAGTATTGCTTGTATACATGTGGGGGGATGTCGCTGGGGATATACATACATCTATGAGTGGCCTCGCTCATTGTTTACTATCATTCTGCAGTCCTTCATTGCAGGGGCATGTATATTGTGAGAGCTCTGCTCTCAGACACACCCCCTGCACTCGTTCACGCTCCGTGTTGGATTAGGAGCTCAGACAGCGCGCCTTCATTAATATGCATGGCGAGTTGCCGTCAGGATTCTAAACGGCCGATTCCATGCATCACTACCTTAGTCATGCACGGAAGGATAGTGAATCCGGGGGACTGTTTAAGCTAACCGAATCCCAATATTCAAGTGAATAGCACTTCTGACACTTTGTGCCATAAAACAGGCAGCAACTGCACTGATGGTGAAATGATGCAAATGATACATAAGATATTAATGTGAATAGAAGAGGTGTTTTTTTTTTTTGACAAGAAAATATTTGGAAGAATGTTACAAGAAAGAAAGACAAACTAGTCATCAAACTTTGACAAGGCCTTTAGTATGCTGACATTATCCATGGCTTGTACAGCACCGAATAATCCCACAGAACCATTGGCAATCACATTCCCTCGCATTAGACAGCATGCACTGATTCTCCTAGTCTTGACTAACTACTTCTTCCCAATGCTGTTCTGAAGAAGTATTGTGTTAGTAAAGCTGACTGTCATTCACTCTCTCAAGGCACAGCAAAGCATGCTGGGATGGCTGCATGCACACAACAGAAGCGCACATCATGAGGGGGTTCCATATTTTAGACTGTATACAGCATGGCAGGCTGTGCATTGCACGTTCAATCACGGCAGAGACAATCATGGTGGAAGTTTAGTTGTGTGAGCTGTGCATCTCAGATTATACATCCATATGTTACTTCACATTTGCTTTATTCTACCACAGCCCTGATGTCAGTTTTACAGATTTTACATCACTGATCTTTATTACACTGCAATGGTTCCCATCTCCAAAGAAATTGATAGAAATTATTTGATTATCTGAGAAAAACATATGTAACATCATTTCCTAAATCTAATAGACACTGCCCACTCCAAACTATTGAGTAAGATGAAGCAAAAACATCGAGCTATGATTCTTTATTTTGCACTCCTTGTCCTCTGTTGAAGGAGCTGGAACTGTCGAAGCATGATGAGGAAGGGTAAGAGGATGATGAAGGGGATAACTTATCAGGTCATAACTATGAGTAAGACAGTTAAGGATA
Source organism: Protopterus annectens (assembly GCF_019279795.1). NCBI lineage: Eukaryota > Metazoa > Chordata > Ceratodontiformes > Protopteridae > Protopterus > Protopterus annectens. The sequence goes on from NC_056732.1 coordinate 1,505,522, forward strand.
CTGTGTACTGTGGTGGCTGGGGTTATCATTCAGGCCTGCCAAAGTGCATTATCAGAATTAGCTGAGAAGCAGACTACATACTAAATTGGTAAGACATCTGCACTAACTAGATTTACAATATTAGCCACAGTGGTGCAGCGGTAGTGTTGTTGCCTCACAGTAAGAGGTTCTCCCGTTCGATTCTCAGCTGGAGCACCTTCTGTGTGGAGTCTGCATGTCCTCCCCACGGTCGAGTGGCGTTCAAAAGACATGCGTGAATGGTCGTGCCTTCGTCGAAGGTTGGGCGTCGAGCTGGCACCTTGCCACCGTAAAAATCTACTGTCAATCATTAGCGGACCGGAGTTCCGCTGTGGCGACCCCTACCCGGGAAAAGCCAAAAGAAGAACAAACATAATGCAGTTTGGTTAAGATGCAGTTTTTTTACTTTAAACAGCTGCTTCTGGCACTTTTTTGAATCTTTGTTGGCAGTGTTCGTGTTTGGTAATCAGGCACAATGGAAAGAGATTGGGGATGGGATGGATTGGGGGTGTAAGGGGATATTATAAGGGATACAGAGTTTTCACTTTTCTGGGAAAAATACCAGCAAATCACAAACTTTCTGGGATTTGAAAAAACACATGGAATTTGGCATTTTAAGCCTGAGCACTCATTCAACACAACTTGTATTTCTTCTCATATTTATTGCTGATAAGACTCAATTTGTTTTACTGAGCATTCTGTACCTAGTGTGTTTTAATTCTGCATATAATACTGTCAGTTAGCTTTACTGAATCTGTTTTAATTTGCTTTACTGAATCTGTTTTAATTTGCATATATAAACAACAATTAAAAATATAAACAACCATTAAAAATTATAAATAAATCATGGAACTGACTAATGCAATTAGTAATCATGGCTATAATTCCTTGATGTTACATCATTAACATTGATTTTTTTAGATCCATAAATCAGTATTCTCCAATATTACTAATGTCTGGTGCCTGAAATTGGGATGCTGGTTTACTGAGTGGTGCTGACTGTCATGTGATCACTAAATATCCTGTTCATCCGGTGTTAGCTTGCAGTTTCCTCCCAAAAAATTATAGAAGCATTGCTCAGAAGTCAGAGTGAGAGATGCGACAGTGCTAAATAATGCCTCTTGATGCTTGAAGTGGCAAACTCATTGTCCTTGCCAAGAACTCTTTAGTACTCCAGTGCAATCATTGGGAAACTATTTTTTTACTAATTTTCATACGTTTAATTTACTTACTTGGAGCAGATTCATTATCTACACTTCACACACTTCAGTGAAATCACTTATGTTATCAAAGATGTACAACATACCTCGTCAAGGAATGAAAAGAAATGCTGATTTTTCCTTAGAAATTGTATTTTTCTAGTCTTACTACTCCTTCAAGGTGACTGTTTATAGCATTTCCATCTTTGCCATTTGCTCAGTACATTTCTGATGGTCTCTGTGTTTTTTTTTCTTCTGTCATGGGTAATTATGGTATAGCCAAGATACTTTTCGATATAAATCCAAAGAGGTCTTCTTTCTGCTTTTGCAAATCTGGACCTCTGGATTATAAGCGACTCTTAGGGCATAGGTATGTAAATTTAACAGTATTCTTTGCAACCTTGATGGTACATTGTAAATGGCTATTTAAAAATACACTGTAGTAATTTATGATCAGTCTCACTTGAGCAACTTTTCCATAAACATGATGCTCAAATTTCAGTCAGATCCATATATATTTACAAGCAGAACCTACATGACCTGAGCAAATTTTCTCTAACAGTCAGTAAATGCTCCCAGATCATAAGCAGCTGTTTTTTTCGTCATACAGCATCACTGCAACACAATACGATTCTGATACGCATTACCTCATAATATAACTAGCTATTTTGATACTTATTTGCATCAAGATATGTTAACAAAGATTCTCTACTAATTAATGACTTAAGTTGTTCAAAGTTTTTTTTTCTCTTGATGACACTTAACAGCCATGAAACATCTTCTTCAATACATTTTTCAGTGGCACACATACTTAAAACAGACCAGGGGAATACTTTGAAAGATACTGCAATATGCCCAGAAAGTTTTAAAAAAATGGTCATTTGTCCTCTACTTGTGACAATATAACAACTTTTTCCTTTCTATTATCTGGTTTCAAGCCTTATGAAATGAAGATAACAAATGAGCCGTATATATCTTAACCCTGCAACTATTATTTCCATTTACTCTTATTCAGTTTGAGGTCATATTGCCTCAGTCTATTCAGTGAACGAATCAGTCTTCTGTCATGCTCTTATCTGACCATGCTAATACATCATCAGACCCTTCAGTTATCTCTACCACAGTTCTATGGAACTCTTCAAGTACAGATAAAATATTAAATGGCAGGCCAAGGACTCTTTATTATCCTGTATGCATACTGAATGTATATGTCTTGGGGTTCTCCTTATCCAGCCTGATGATTTACTAAACACATTGACTACAATCTATGACAGAAAACATTTAGTATTTGCATGCCATTGGCAACTCTTTCTGTAGTATAAAATGGACATAATTCCCACTTTTAGATTTATTTAGGTCTTTTGTGGGTTCTAAGTAAATACAAATCTTAAAACCTTTAACCACAGTAACTATAGTATATATCAGTCAGGAGTCTCTGGGTGTACACGCCAGTGGTCCATACTGTAAATATTTTTTTAGTCTTATCTTGTGGTGCTACTGAAACTTTCCTTGGAGCATGAATGATTGTTCACATAACAAGATTTACATAAATGTGATGCAGACCTGGCAAATGCCTCAGACAAACAAATAAATCTCTGCATTGTGTGTCATGACTTCACCTTTTAAATGCGTATCTTTAATTATTTTCAACATTCTAGGGTTCTAGCAATTAATGACACAAACCAGACAGTGTCTACTTCAACTATCTTGGACAGAATTTTGCATTTTTTAATCTTCCATTTGCAAATAAGCAATTTTTGACTGAAAGATAACACCTAGTGGCAAGAATAAGTAAATAATTTGCACATATAAGGTTTTAGGATATTTTTAATCTCAGTCATTTGAAAGTTTGAGCAGACATTATATTATACTCTTGTGTAGTGTCTAACAAGCATAACACTGACTATTTATCATGAGATTTTCTTTTTAAAACTCAGATTACTGTGGTCTATTTTGTATTCCCATTTTTAAAGTACTGCACACCTTGCAGTGTTTTGTAAATACTGGGCCACATTCCAAAAGATTTGCTCTCAGTGTAAGTCTGCCCTGATTCCAAAAGACTTCCTCACAGTGTAAGTGACTTAGTTTGGTTAAGGACTATCTGTTATTAGGCTTACTGTGGGGAACAGATTCCAAAACATCTGCTCTCAGCCTGCTCTCAATGTAAGTGGTCACTTACACTGATACCATGTATTTTGGAATCAGGGCCACAGTACCAACAAATAAATCATTTTATGAGTTTATTCCATCACAAGTTGCTATGGTTACAACTTCATTTTTTTCTACATTTTACGTACTTCAGTGAAATCATTTATTTTACCACAGTGCTTAAAGAAGTGACTCACTGAAGGATATTTCTTGTTCTTATGTTTATAGCCAAAATTGATGTGAAACTTAGAGGCATGTTTTTCATGGCTTAATCCTATAAAATCTCTTTTCTCTTTAAACATTTAGTCTTACATAGTTTTAATTATTTTATTAACTCTTTAACTTGATTTCTCTGGGTTTGCACAAATATACAGCATTATCAAACATTAAATGTGATTCTTATAAAATCTAATCCTTTTTTGATAATTTCTTATACTACACAGTTCTACCTCACACCAATGGATCACAAAATCCACCAAACGTATACTACTTGGCTCTGTGTTTAATTCAGTAAAATAAGCAGCAATGCTTTCAGTGGGACCTTATGATCTCTTGAAGAGGAAAACCTGCTTCATCAAATCACAGCTCATTACATCACTAACTTAATAAAACAATGAAAAGTGTCTCCCCCATCCCTTCTGTTGTTTGACCTGGAATTTGTATATATAACTTAAGGGGATGTGAGGGGTGCAGCCCTTATACACCACCTAGGGCACAATTTCTTTTTAAAGGAGAAACATTACACTTAAAAGTAATTGTTTCAATGAGTTAATACAATGACTTGTGGCACACACACACACACACACACACACACACACACACACACACACACACACACGCACACACACACACACACTAGGAAGCCCATGAATAACACATAGCTAAAAGAAGATATGTTGTACTTCTGCTATACTGTCTTAGACTGTTTCTGCAAACTATTAGCACTGTTTTCTTAAGTGAGTACCAGGATGTAATATGTGATCTGGTTTCCTGTATTAGCATAGTGTTGAAATACTAAAGAAGTAAATAAAAGGTGATAGTTGCAAGTATGTAAAATTTACTATTTCAGTTCTGTAAAAATGCAGGAAACCAGACCTAATGGTTATCTTTTATCCTAGTACTCATTTAAGGAAAGCAGTACTAATAATTTAAGGAAACAGAACAATATTCAAAATGGGATATCTTAAATAATGATATGAGAAAACATTTCTTTACCTGTAGCAACATTAACCAAAACAACAAAAAGAGAAATCCGTGGTATCTCTCAAAGTCTCAGCAAAACCCAGTATGCAACTTATACTGTGTCCAAAACAAACCAAGAAGAAACTGCAGTGTGGAGGGTATAATGTTCACTTTCTAAATTATGTTATGCACTTAGTTCACTTAATAAAAATCAAACTATAAAATATAACTGTAAAACATGTGCTACAAAATAATCAAACAAAAAAACAGTAGGCCGTCCACAGCTGAGTTAAAAATGGAATATCTTTTATTGAAAAATCTATTCCATTTGTACCTCAACTGTGGACTACCAAAACCATGTCACCAGCAAAAGTAATAGAAAACAACGGGTCTAGGGTTTTTGGCAGCAACCGAAAACTTATAAAATCCACAGGATGTCACCTACAAAGCGGAATACATTTCCTTACCTGTAATAATATTAATCAAAAGCACATCACCATCAAAAGCAATGGAAATCAACAGGTCTAGGGGTTTTGCCAGCAACTGAAAAGTAATAAAATCCACAGCAAACTAGAAAGTTAAACAAGTATGCTGAAGTTTCTGTAACTATTTCATTTGATCATTTGTTGTTGAGGCCAGTGGATTTTTTACCTTTAGACCTTCTTTAGATTCAACCAAGGCTAAAGCTAAGACTATGTGCCTAGACAGCACAAAGCAATTGATAAACAGGTCTTTGGAAGCAGTGGTGAGACTGGGTAACTGAAGGAAAGTAGCACCTATAAGAGGTGTACCAAAAACTTCATACAGACTGGATATCAGAAAATAACTCAGATTGTGCGGATTAGGGGCATCAGAACTATCACTGCGGTGCACAAGGTGGATTGCTATTCAATGAATTCTGTGTACCTTGTATTCTGCAGACCTGGGTTTGATTCCTTACATTATCACTTTACATACTCAGACTGAGCAGCTCACTTAACTAAATCAGATGTTTTGGGATGCCCTCAAAAGATCCAGTTGTTTCTAGTGGCCTTATCCATTATTTGTGTTTGTTTTTTCTGCATGAATGTCTACTGATCATCAAGACTACCCCATCAGTCTTTAGCCCATTTTACCACCATACTGGGTATGTCCAGCATGGAGGTAGGTCATGACAGGAGGAACCAGTATCCAGACAGCATTGAGGGTATGTGCGCTCTTACTGACATCCGGCAATGAATGCATTGTGTTAATGCTATACCTCAGATTGCTTGTGGCTGATGTGAGCACCACACCATAACAGGGCATCCTGCACCCTTGTTATGAGTCAGTGTGTGTGTGTGTGTGTGTGTGTGTGTGTGTGTGTGTGTGTGTGTGTGTGTGTGTGTGCGTGTGCACGTATGCATGTGTGTGTGTGTGCATGTGTGTATGTGTGTGCACTTGTGCACATATTTATATTTTATATATATATAACATAGATATATATTTATATATAGTAAACAAAAAGGCACTAAGGTAACATAACAGGTAACCTCACAAAACCTTTATTAATCCACAATTTGATGAATGAAGAAATAAAAAAACAGCAACTTGAACTGACTAAGCGCTTTCACACTCATGGGCATCTTCAGAGTCAGTTAACTTCAGTAAAAACAACCTTTAAATACAGCTATTAATTAGTACTTGATTAATCAATGATGAAAAAGCAGGAGGGTAGTTAAATTAAACAATTATCCCCTAAAGTTCCTGTTCACCAAATCTTAAAGTCCTGCTCAACAATACCTTGTTTGCTAGAATCTCAAGTAAGTAATAGCTACCCAGAATAAATAAATAAACCAAAATAAAACATCATAAAAAGCAGTGTGTGCAGTAATAAACATTCCATATAAAACAAAAAAACATATCTGTTAAAATATTTAAATTTACATAGTTTTATATTATATACAAGCTGCCTTGTATCTTAAAATACATGCTAGGGATAGTGCATCATTGATACCAGGAGCATTGCTGGCATCAAGTCTCAGTTGCCAAAGACATTCCCTTATTTCCAACATGGTTTTAAAGTCCCCCCCCAAAAAAATCCTTTGTATATAGCCTGTCAATAACAAAAAAATAAACTTTTTAAAGTTTGAACAATGATTCGTGTGTACATACAATGAATTAGTGGTTTTCTTGTTTTTTTATGTCACTGTAATGTTCTAATATTCTTTGTCTCAACTTCCTGGTAGTCATACCTATATAGAACGCTGGGCAAGATAAACAAGTGGCAGCATAAATGACCATACTTGTGTTACAGTTGCAGTAACCAGGGCTCTTAAAAGTTCTCTTAAAATTACCTAGACAAACATAGGGACCGTCATTAATAAATTTACAGGCCTTGCAATTGCCACATTTGGCCATAGTAGCTGGTCTTTGTCCAAAGGATCTAGGGGTCTTCTCTAGTAGGTCTTTTAAATTTGAACCTCTACTATTAATAAAAGTTGGACATTTACCAAGTATGCTGTGTAAGTCTGCAGGGATGAGGCTTTCCCAAGCACCGTAAATAACATCTTTAACTTCAGGTGCTAACCTATTGTGTTGTAATACCCTTCCTGTTGGCGTATTGTTTCTATCAGGCACATCTTTATGGTTGGTGACTTTGTCACATAACCTGTGTGTGTCAGGCAAAATTGGAACAAAGTCAGTAGACCTTCTTCTAAATATTTCATGTTGAAGCGACAAAAGTATATCAATGGGATAACCTCTTTGGACAAATAAGTCCTTCAATATGTCCAGTTCAATTTTAAAGACATCATCCTCACTAATAATACGAGACAACCTGATCATTTGGCCCTTAACAACATTTCTCTTAACATAGGCAGGGTGACAACTACTATAATGTAGAAATGAATTGCTGTAAGTTTTCTTTCTGTATAATCTTGATTCTATTTTACCATTTTTAGTATATAATTGTAAATCCAGATAATCAATACTCAACTTGCCAACCTTGTATGTAAATTTTAAGAATGTTGTTGTGTTGTTCAAATATAAAATAAATTCTTCCAGTTCATCAAGTGTGCCCTTCCAAAAAAGCAAAATATCATCCAAAAATCTAAAATAGATAGGCATCTTAGCCTTATAATCAGATGTCAACACAAACTGGTCTTCCCATTCTGCTAAAACAAGGTTGGCATAAATGGGTGCACATTTAGCACCCATAGCCACCCCTGTGGACTGTCTGTAATACTCATCCTCAAAACCTACAAAATTGTTCTCCAGTACCATTTGCAACAGATCCACCAATAGGTCCTTCTTGGTCCGGTGCAAGTAAACCCCACTGACATACCCCATTCTACAGCAGGCTGTACAAAAAGAATTGAGGGAACCACGGTTAATCTGTTAGCACTATACACAGGACTTCTGACACTATAAACTCATTTCTTGACTTTTCAGAAACTACCAGTTCACTAATAACAAACAAAGCTAAACTTCAATGACTGCAAATAAAAACAAATGCTGGAAACAAAGGCTCAGCTCCTTTCAGACGCAACACTGTAGTTCCTCCTTGGAGGGCAAAGGAATGACCCTTATACAGTGATGTCTGCACTGCTGCTGACAAGTGTATTATGTTAAAGAAAGAAAAGTATTCAGCTTTCTAGGTGAGATCCTGAATTGATATCACCACATATCATTCCTTCTAGTCAAGAACTTCAGCTGGAGAGTAAAGGTTGAACAAACTTTAATGTGGGGAAGAATACAAAGTAAAATTCCTCCGTGAAATCTTGAGCTGCATAATTAAGGGCTCTTTTCTGTTGTCAGGTTTACATGGACAGTACCAACGAGCATGGACTGAGCTGTTAAAGCATTAGATAGATAGCCTAGCAATGACAGTGTTATGCTACAAGTAAGCTACGCCTTAAAGAGATGGGACTGATTCCTCTATCACTTGAATACTATGCAACATTATCAAGTCGTCATAAATAAGCAGACCTTCACTGCTATAGAAGTAGCAGTTATTCTAGGAGTCAGCTCTTGTTTACTTAAAAAGAGGCCAGTAACAGTGTAATTGCTTGGCCTGGCGGCTCCCGTCAAACCTTCAGCAAACAGCATAAAGGGAAACCGACATTGTTTTAGCTGGAAAAAATATTTTCCAAATTTAGCACTTCTGGTGGCCAGCAGCCAAAAAAATAGCCAGGATTGATAGAGCAGTCTCTATACAAATAACCATCAGATGTGTATAGTAAGAGAGAGAGTGAAGGCTATGCTATTAAACAGTAAGGCCAAACATGATTATGGGAAACTCACAGAAAAGCTAATGAAGCCCTCCAGGTCTGAAATATCCTTTTACTCTTGTGAGCCATGTGAGTGGCAAACATTAGCGTTACTTCAGACTCACTGCTAAACATACTGTTGAAGAGGCACACTTCACTTAGCAGTGGAATGTACTAAAGGCACAGCCACTGCAGTTACTGAAGAGAAACAGTAAACAATGGAAATGGACTATAAAAAAATAGAAAGCTTGTGAAGGAAAAACTATACGCTACGACAAATAAAGAATTAAAGTGATCTTAGTCAGCAAAATATAAACAGCTGCAGGTCATGTCAATTGGCAATGATTATGTACTGCTACTTAACACTGCATCCAGCATAATTTGAAATGTAAAATGTTACCTCAGACTTAAGTATTAACTATTGCAAAAGAGTAGGCTGTATGTGTATGTGTGAGTTTGTGCCTGCATGTACGTGTGTGCGCTTGCACACACATGTGTGTCTGTGTGTCAGCACAGAAAGTGTCAAGGACAAACACTTGTTAACAGCATAGAATACAGTCTGTACCTCTCAACTGTCCAGATTTTCACAGAATGTCCAGATTTGTAGCTCCTCTTTTTGGTCGGTTCTTCATAACATTTGTGCTTTTCTGGCAGATCACTGAAGATTGAAGTCACTAAACCATGACAGTCATTTGAGTTTTAAACTTCATGTCCCTCAGAAAATGCCTGCTAACACAAAACCTTTTATTCTAGCAACTTTCTAAACTTATAAGAGCAAAACATAAAATATGTTCCTATTTTTGGTCCTATGTTCCCCTATTATTTTTGGCTTTGTCCACATTTCTTGTGTTATGCGGTTGAGAGATATGCCTCTGTGTAGTCCTGACAATTATTATAGCTAAATGATGGTTACGGTCACTTATTGGGGATCTCAGTATGAGGAGCATGGCGTTCTTGTTCCTAGGGATGGCACCCAGTTAAAGGACCACAGAATGGCAGTGTTACTTGAATGGGCCCTGTTGTCACCTATCAAATAGAACAGCCAAATACCACTCAATAACATTTAATGACCCACATGCCAGTATAAGAGAGCCAAATATTCTAACTGCTGTACAGCAGGGGCCATTTGTCCACCCTAAAAAATCATCAGATGGCAACAACGGAGTCACCATATATTAGGGAATGCAGACAAGGTTAATGTTGGGGGAGAGTAGGAATTAAGCTTCAGAAATACAGCTACTTGAGGAAGGAATGCAGCTAGATGTATGCATGTGTGAAAAATGCATCAGATAAGAAGGGTCTACATCACATAGTCGAAGTTCTGTAGCTTCGACTACCATATGTACAAACACATATGTCCGAAGATACAGAACTTCGACTATGCGCAAAAAAAAAAAAAAAAGGGAAAATAAAATGAAAGGTTGTATGCACCCCCCCACACCTCCTGCTCTATAAATATACCAACTCTGAGGTCGCGCTACAGTGCAGTAAAGGGAAAATTCCCCCCCTGCTTACAACCCTCGTGTACGTTCTTTTTGTTTTTATTTATTATTTTTGTTGCAATCGAAGTATGACAACTTCGAACTTATGGTTTCGACCATATCACATTCAAAGTTGTCATACTTCCACTATGTGATATAGACCCGATAAGAAGATACATTCAATAAAGGGTATAACAGGAAAAATAAAAAGAGAAAATCTGGAACCACAGCCATTTTTTATATTATTTCATTTTTTTATTTTTTCACAGTAGCCTTTTATGAGAAGAAAGAAACTGAGTTGCTAATTTGACTTATCTCCTAACACAAAGCAGGTGCAGATAAGCATAGAATGAAGAATATTCTTAAACTCAGGCACCTTTACTATACTCAGAGTTGTTCAGCCTTCCACAGTACTCCAGATGATCTATGCTTATTCCCAGCCCCAGTCTCTGTTAGTCATGAAGTGTATTTTTCCCCAGTGAAAAACATCAGGCTCACTTGCCCAACCTAAACAGTAACGTCTGTATCCAGAAATTAGCTGGGTTGAATTCAGTTACTTACTGTTCTATGCTTATGACTTTTGTTGGTCTTGTGAAAGGTATTACATTACCTCTGTGTTCCACTGGTATTAAGTTTTGGGGATTTGAGAAGGTGGGTCCCACTGAAGAGATGATGCTGTCATTCTAGTCTGGTTCACTAAGTTAAGCATTTGTTTATGGTCCTAGGCATTACTAGCTGCCTGTCCTCTTTGTTATCCCCCTTTTATAGTAATGTACTCAATTTTATACAAGTATTTAAGGTGCTCCTGCCCTCCCTATTGTCTATTCCTATTTACCATCCCAGGCAATCCCAATTTGCATTTTGTAGTTCCTTCTTCCTTTTCTGGATTCCCAAGCCTTGTAGCATAGCTTTGTACCTCACACACTTCAAACACTTTTCCCCCATGACAGTGATTTCACTCCAAATGAGTTTCTATATCAATGAGTTGTTCTGTAGCACTTTGGAAACTGAGATGGTACCCCCTAATAAATTCTTATGTTAATGAATGGCTCAGCAGCACTTGGGAATCTGAGGGTACCACAATGGGGTGACAGCTCTGCAATTTAGACCCATAGTTTTACCCACACCTACTACTATCTTTCTTCAGGATGTATCTTTGAGTTTTGTGGACTGCACTACTTCCACACTGATTGGTTGGTGCCATTCTCCCTCTCCTAGCAGGAGGTCCCAAACATAGACACACTCTGATTAGCCAGATCACATTCAAATCCCTTCAATCAGAAGAACTTAAAGCCATCATATATACATTTCCATGGTGATCCTTTAACATAATGATTTTATATTTCAGAAATGGCAAGCTTTTCTACAGTATTGGGTGTTATGATTCTGCTCAAGTCCATCTCAGGATCAGAAAAATGCTTTCCGTTGCACTTACACTACTCCATCGGTCTGCTACACATCTTTTCTCTACAGCCACTTCACTCGAGAAATCTAGTCTCTCTATGGGTCAGCTTGGTGTGGGGTAGCAATAGGTTCTATGTGCTTGAATCTCAGTGGTCTCTATCACAATTAAGGAATGGTGGCCTTCCTGATGTGTGGCCTACCACAGCCATCCCACCTCCACCCAGAATCCCTAAGCTCCCATATGTAGCCTCACTACTTCTCTCCTACTGCAATATTCCCTAAGCCCTTTACAGGAGTTGCAGCTTCACCTGTATGATATTCAGAAGTCCTCTCCACAGAGAATCCCAGCACTGCTGCAATACCCATATTCCATCCCTGTTCTCTCTACAGGATGGGATTTCTACACCCAAATTGGTTGACATAACTTTTTTTCCACCTTTATGAAAACTTCTTCTTTCTGCATCCTGATTGGCTATTCTGTCAAAGGCGTTTCCAATCTGGTGACATCTTCCCATCAATCAGGACTCTTCTTAGTGGGTAATATTCCTGCTTGTAGTCAACCCATTATACATACGTCCACTTTCCCATTACTGTGCACAAGCCCTTCACTACCTTTTGATTGTTCAGAATTTAAAGAAAAAAAGCAAATCCCTTTTTGATTATTTAATTCAAGTGGAATTTCTCAGGGGGGTGATTGCACTAAATTTGAAATCATTTAAATTTAAATAAAAGGCTTCTAATGATCTGCTGAAAGGATTACATGTATTTATTGTAACTACATTTTTGTTTTAGATTATAATAAGGTTTGGAAGAAGTCTAGTAGGATTTAGATGAAAGCACTTATCCCCATACAGTTGTGTTCCGTGTGTGACTGTCGACAAGAAAATATGAGAGGACCACTAATGTGTGTGTCTTGTTTCTTTCAAATTATATTAGAAATTGATAAGAAACAGCTTCAGTTACTCACCGCTACCATGAGACCACGGACTGTTTTGATGGCTTCCATAGAGGCCGAGCAATCAAAAACACACATGCAATCAAACAGGAATTTTATTATTAAAACACCTGCCCCCTATGTGGGAATGCTCCAAGAGCAGAGGGAGGAGATGGAGACTGCGACGGCTACAGAGTACCAATACTTCAGACAGCCAGGAACGGAGATGGGAGAGACAGGTTTAGTAATAAACATTTCATCTTATTCACTAACTGATACTCAACTTTCTGTACTGTCAAAAGGTCTTAAATTTATACCGGCCCAAAGAACAGATTTGGTTGAGGTGTTGAAATGTCTAAAGTTGTTTTGGGTGAAATTTGAACTTAAAAGCTTTATTTAAGGAAGAGACATCTATGTATGAAGTTTTTTAAAAAAACAAGTACCTTCATTCCACCCTCACACCCTATGGTAGAGACTTTTATTAGAATGTGTGAGAAACAAATTAGAGAAAAATTGGCTGGACAAGGTAAAGCTAAGTTTTATAACATGTCAAAGGGTAAACACGATGCACTATATGAATTAAAGAACATATCTAGTGCTGTTATCAGACCAGCTGACAACGGGGGGGGGGGGGGGGGTTGTGGTCTTAGACAAAGACCTTTACTTACAGCAGATGAACATTTTATTAAATGATGTTGACGCATACTTGAATGTATCTGGTTCCACTATGAAAGGGATTATTGAGACGGTCTCTTTTTTGGTATTTGATCTACTGATTACCAGTTTGGTTAATTAACCTTTATTTGAATACTTTAAAGTAGAATATATATTAATTCCTAACTTGTATTGACTGCCCAAAGTACATAAACATCTGAATATACCACCTATGTGTCAAATAGAATCCAGAAAGGGCAGGGTGACTGAACCTCTATCTATTTATGTGGAGGATAATCTACATCCCTTTCTAGATCAATGTGTCACTATATTGAGGGGCACTAAGGCATTTCTACATAATTTGTATATACAAACACATAACTTACATACTGATTATTGGTTTGTGACCATGGACATAGAATCTTTATTTACCGTCATTCCCAATGAATGGGGACTATCCAGTATCAGCAAATTTCTGAACAGTAAGAATTGGAATGACAGGAAGGTTTCTCTTATCTGTATGCTGTTAGAATTAATACTTGACAACAATGTTTTTACATTTAATAATGAATTTGGCGTAGCTATGGGCGCACCATGTGCGAACAGCTATGCCAACTTTTGCTTATTTCAATGGGAAATGGACTATGTTTTATCTAACAACGCATTTACAGAGAATGTGAAATGGTATACACGCTTTGTAGATGATGTCTTTTTGTTGTGGGATGGCACTGTTGAACATCTGAATGACTTTATTGCATATCTGCGTACTACTACTAGTTTCCTTAAATTTACACATAAATATTCTTATAGTGACATTGATTTCTTGGATGTCAAAATTAGTAGAGGGGAACTGCATGCAATACATACAGGCCTTTATAGAAATGCGGGTTAGGAGAAATAACATCCTACATAATAGTAGCATGCACCCTCGACATGTAAAGAAAAATGTCTTGAAGGGGCAGGTCTTCAGAACAATGAGGCTTTTCAATGATAATGTTGATCTGGAAAGGGCACTATCAAATCTTAAAAAGGAATTCCTTAGTAGGGGCTATAAATCTGCAGAGCCAGATAGCTGTATCACAGAAGCCTGGAGAGAAAGGCAGAACAGATGCAGGCCATATTATGGAGAAGAGACTCCACTTGAAATAGATTCAAAACCAAACAGAGTGAAGCCTGGTGATTTTAGGGTCACCCTACCTTACTCCAGTGACATTAACAGTATACGTGATACTGTGAAAGCTAAATGGAATATTCTAAGAACTGTAGATGAATTTGAAAATGTGATAGGTGAAACTCCGTGCTTTTCATTTAAAAACAACCCATCCCTTAAAAAGCATCTTTGCTATAATCTGAATAAGAACCAAGGAATTCCCTCAGAAAGAATTGGTACACATAAATGCAGAAATTGTAGTGCATGTAAATATGTATACACTGGTGAATCTTATCAACACCCTAGATTGCACTTTAACATTGACTTTAATTTTTATGCTGATTGTAGGACATAAAATGTTTATTTCAGTTTCTGTAAGTTATGTTATGTATACTACATTGGTAAAACCAATCGTATGCTGAAAGACAGGATGCTTGAGCACTTCAGGGATGTATGGAACACAAAGGAAACTAGTGCCTTGGCACAACATGTTTTAAAAGAAAGAATGAATCATGTCTTTAGTTTCTTTGTATTAGAAGTGTTAGCTGAAGGTATAAGGGGAGGAGACTTTCAAAACAAAACTGAAGTGGCAGAGCAAAATTGGATACTTAAACTTCAGGCAGACAGACCTCCGGGAGCCAAAGTCTCCCTAAAACCCTTCTTGAAAGAGAGACCTTTGAAGTATTAAAATATGATGAAACACTAAACTGATATTTTTAAGTTAGAGTTTTAAAACATTTTAAGTGCTTGACAATGTGTCATTAATTTGTTAATTGATTTGTGATGTCCTTAATTGGTGTGGTTTTACATGCTTCTGTTTTTTAAGAGAATGTATGTCTGATGAAGCGGTGAATACCGTGAAAGCACTAACATAATACATTTTGTTATTTTTCTTTTTCCTGCTGTGAGTAACTGAGGCTGTTTCTTATTTATTTTCTACTGTTTTGCTGCTGTTGGTTACGCTGCAAGTGTAAGCTGTTTTCTTCTTTGTATATTAGAAATTGTCTCTATGGACCCTAGTTTCTTTACATGAACCTTGTGATCCATTCCAGGTAGGTTACTTATACACTCCAAACAACCAACAGGACAAAAAACAAGTGAATAAAAAACCAAGATGCCAGAAAATCCTCTCAAATCCAAAAAAAATATATTAAAATAACAAATCTCTCGTGCCTCAGACACTATCAAACAATGATTAAATAACACCATAATAACAATTTCCAATTAAAATCACTATTAAGGCCCTTCGGGACCAATGTTCCAAATTTAAGAATGAAAACTGCTTCCTTATATAGCAACTGATGTTTCAAAATCATACCTGGGCCAATTTTAACTTTCTCTAAAACACTACCCCTCAAGCAGCCACCACCCCCATCACGGTGTAAATCAAAACGTACTGCCAGAGAACTTTCTACCTTTTATTCCTAATATCCTTCAGATGTTCTTGCAACCTCACCCTAAAAGTACTCCTCGTTTTCCCCCACATAGAACAAATTACAATCACATTTAAAATACATATAATTCCTTCTGTATTACAACTATAAGTCTCACTATGTATAAAAGGGATATTATTAATATAACAGCAAGCTAGCACAGTATAACTACAAACTCAACAGTGTCCACAAGGTATTAACCCCAAGTTAGGGGGTTGAATAACCCATGACTCTTCAGGTGTCAGAAAATGGCTGTGTACAATTATGTCTTTCACACTTCTCCCTCCTTGAAAAGACACAACAGGTTTAGTGGGCAGAAACTTGCAGAGATCCTCATCTTGCAGAAGAAAATTCCAGTAATACATAATAATATCCACTACTCTAACAGTGTGTAGATTATATGTTGTCACAAAAAATATTTTTTGAGGGGAGGTGCCCAGATTCCTTTTATATTTATATTTGGTCTAGTAATTTCTCTGTTATGGGGCGTTGTAATATAATGTCCTAAAAACAATCGCTCAATAGCTTCTTGGACAAGTTTCATCTCATATCCCCTTTGCTTAAAAATGTTACAAGTTTTTAACACTTCATTATAAAGAACATAATTGCCATTACATAATCTACTAATACTTAAAAATTCATTAAAAGGCAAAGACTTGATTAAATGGGGAGATGGCAACCTCTCCCATCCAAAAAGTGGTTGATATCTTCAAATTTCTTATGAATGTTTGTTTTAATCAAACCACCATTCTGGCCCAACAATTCTACATCCAAAAAAAACAACCTTAGTCCCAACTTGGAGACCATCAAAAACCAGCCTAAACCTATTCTTTTATAACTCACAAACAAAAGATTCTACGAAAGCCTGTCCTTCCATCACATAAAAAATCAAGTCATCTATAAATCTACAATATTTAATGATAAGATGTTGCAAAAAAATCCAATTTATAAAGATGCTCAATCTCAAAAAGTCCCATAAATAAATTTGCATACATCGGGGCAAAAGACTCCCCCCATGGCTGTCCCTTTGATCTGATGATAAATTTTACCATTAAATTCAAAAAAATTATTAGTAAGACAAAAATACACTAAGTCAATTAAATAATATGTCAATGGACTAGCTCTTAAAAATACCTAAGAACTTCTATTTCATACTGATGTTAAATATTTGTATATAAACTCCTAATGTCGATTGTCACCCAATAGTTAGAATTTGCCCATCACAAAGTCAAATGTATCTTTTATATAGGAGGGCAACTTTTCAACTGCTGCCAACAAATAACCATGTAACATTATTCTCATATTGTGTAAAAAAATAGTTACCAGTCGATACTACGGGGCGACCAGGAGGGTCTATCAAACTTTTGTATACCTTAGGAAAGCAATAAAAGCTTGCCATAGTGCACCCTTCTATCGAAAACTTGTTCTCAAGATCAGTTTTAGAAATATAGCCCAATCTGTAGCCCCATTGCATCAAATCTTGAAAATTACTAAAGGCCTTCTTATACTCAAACGAGCTAGCTTCTCTATAAACATTGTTATTATATAAATTATCACGACACATTTTTAAATATCGGACCACTTTCATTACTACTATTCTAGTTCCTTTATCAGGAGGCTTAAAAACGAAATCCCTCCTCTCACTCATACTGTTAAATTATACCACACTTCATTTCTCGTACTAAATAACTCCTTAAAAACTGATTCCAATGAAAAATTCTCCACTGTTGAGAAATGTTGGATTGTCTTATTGGCAAAAGGAAGAATATATTTACTTTTGTACACAATATCTGTAGTATTTAAAAGACAATAAGCATTTTCCATTTCCAAATCTTCACAAAATGAACTGCGAGAAAAAAATCTAGCATCGCTCTCACATTCTGAACCACTAATTAGTTTAGAAAAATGCCATAGCAAGTGCAGCTTTCTAATAAAGCGGAACATTTCTATTTGTAATAAATGCATTAGCAGTCACTAAAGAAATAGTTTCAGTACCATTTCCTCTTCTTTCCATGCTGCTGTTGTTCCTTATCCCGACTGGTGTCTGGTCGTCCACTTTTTCATGCTCCATAATTTCCCTCGCATTGACCAAGAAAATTATTATAAAAATAGTTAGCTCGTTGTGCCTGGGGAAGTGGAGGGTAAGCATTTTCATCCAATTCATATTCCACAGACGTATCTGTGGCCTCAGAGGAAGCAAATGAAATGCCATGCCATTTCATTCCACTTCCATTACCATAGGAATGCCCGCTCCCTTTCTGCCGATCTTTATTGACTCTTGCTTTGAAGGCGATACCACTACTGTAATCCCACAGGTCTCATTGCAGTTTGTTCACTTTTCTGTCTATAACTTCTTTAACAGAACCCTGCATTTTATCATTAATGACTTCTATCAACTGTTCAAGTTGTGAGACACTCAACTGGGAGCACAAGGAGGCACAAATTGCAGAAATGTCCTCCTTAATTTTACGTTGTTTAACTTGGTCTCGCTCTACAAGGACAGCAACCCATTCTTTAGCAGAATGATCAGCGGCTGCTATCCATCTTTTCTGAAACTGTTTGTCATCACTGTCTGCAGGATCAAAGGGTGCCAAGGGATTTGTAAAAGCCCTAAGCCCACGTGGAGTGATATCTAACTCTAAATATCTCTGCAGATTAACAATATTGTAATAAACAGATTTTCTTTATGTAGCAAGAGTTCTTACTTTTCTACAGTACCTTGAACGTTATAACCTTAGCCAACAGAGGTAAAAGGATTTACAGTCCATTTCTGATGGCCTTCTTCCAATCATCATCATCATCATCATCATCTTTCGGCTTTTCCTGTTAGGGGTCGCCACAGCGGATCATCTCTTTCCATTTCTTCCTATCCTCTGCATCCTGCTCTGTCACACCAACCGCCTGCATGTCCTCTCTCACCACGTCCATAAACCTTATCTTAGGCCTTCCTCTTTTCCTCTTACCTGGCAGCTCCATCCTTAGCATCTTTTTCCCAATATACCCATCATCCTTCCTCAGCACATGTCCAAACCAATGCAATCTCATCTCTCTTGCTTTGTCTCCAAACTGTCCAACATGAGCCTCTAATATACTGATTCCTAATCCTATCCATCCTAGTCACACCGAGTGCAAATCTTAACATCTTTAACTCTGCCACATCCAGCTCTGACTCCTGCCTTTTTGTCAATGCCACCGTCTCCAACCCATATAAACATAGCTGGTCTCACTACTGTCTTGTAGACCTTCCCTTTCACTCTTACTGGTACCCATCTGTCACAAATCACTCCTGACACTCTTCTCCACCCATTCCACCCTGCCTGTACTCTCTTCCTCACCTCTCTTCCACATTCACCATTACTCTGAACTGTTGATCCCAAGTACTTAAACTCGTCCACCTTTACCAACTCTACTCCCTGCATC
Source organism: Protopterus annectens (assembly GCF_019279795.1). NCBI lineage: Eukaryota > Metazoa > Chordata > Ceratodontiformes > Protopteridae > Protopterus > Protopterus annectens. The sequence goes on from NC_056732.1 coordinate 1,524,774, forward strand.
CTCACCATTCCTCTGCCCTCCCTCTCATTTACACACATATATTCTGTCTTAGCCCTGCTGACCTTCATTCCTCTGCTCTCTAGAGCATATCTCCACCTCTCCAGAGTCTCCTCAACCTGCTTCCTACTCTCACTACAGATCACAATGTCATCTGCAAACATCACAGTCCACGGGGCCTCCTGTCTGATCTCATCTGTCAACCTGTCCATCACCACTGCAAATAAGAAAGGACTCAGAGCTGATCCTTGATGTAATCCCACCTCCACCTTAAACGGATCTGTCACTCCCACTGCAGTCCTCACCACTGTCACACTACCCTCGTACATATCCTGTACCACTCTTACATACTTCTCTGCCACTCCCGACTTCCTCATACAATACCACAACTCTTCTCTAGGCACCCTGTCATATGCTTTCTCCAAGTCTACAAAGACACAAAGCAACTCCTTCTGACCTTCTCTGTATTTCTTCAACAACACTCTCAAAGCAAACATCACATCTGTAGTGCTCTTTCCTGGCATGAAACCGTACTGCTGATCACTAATCATCACCTCCCTTCTTAACCTAGCTTCTACTACTCTCTCCCATAACTTCAAGCTGTGACTGATCAATTTTATCCCTCTGTAGTTACTGTAACTCTGCACATTACCCGTATTCTTAAAGATAGGTACCAAAACACTTTTTCTCCACTCCTCAGGCATCCCCTGACTTTCCAAAATTTCATTAAACAATCTAGCTAAAAATTCCACTGCCATTTCTCCTAAGCACCTCCATGCTTCCATTGGGATGTCATCTGGGCCAACAGCCTTTCCATTCTTCATCCTCTTCATAACTGCCCTTACTTCCTCCTTGCTAATCTGTTTCACTTCCTGATTCACTATCCCCACATCATCCAACCTTCTCTCTCTCTCATTCTCTTCATTCATCAGCCTCTCAAAATAGTCTTTCCATCTACTCAACACACTCTCCTCTCTTGTGAGTACCTTTCCCTCACTATCCTTTATCACCTTTACTTGCTGCACATCTTTCCCAGCTCTGTCCCTCTGTCTAGCCAATCGGTACAGGTTCTTTTCTCCCTCTTTAGTGTCCATTCTCTCATACAACTCTCCATACGCCTTATCCTTAGCTTTCGCCACCTCTCTCCTTGCCATGTGCCTCATCTCCTTATACTCATGTCTACTTTCTTCATCTCTTTGACAATCCCACTTCTTCTTCGCCAGCCTCTTCCTCTGTATACTCTCCTGTACTTCCTCATTCCACCACCAGGTCTCCTTGTCCTCCTTCCTCTGTCTAGATGTCACACCAAGCACCTTTCTAGCAGTCTCCCTTACTAGTTCTGCTGTAGTTACCCAGCTATTCGGTAACTCTCCACTGCCTCCCAGTGCCTGTCTTAACTCTTCCCTAAACTCCACTTCACAATCACCCTTTTTTAACTTTCACCATTTAATCCTTGGCACTGCTTTCTCACTCCTCCTCCTCTTCTTGATAACCAACGTCATCCTACAGACCACCATTCTATGCTGCTTAACTACACTTTCCCCTGCCACCACTTTACAGTCTCCAATCTCCATCAGACTGGCCCTCCCACATAGGATATAATCCACCTGTGTGCATCTTCCTCCACTCTTGTACATCACCCTGTGCTCCTCCCTCTTCTTAAAATACGTATTCACCACAGCCATGTCCATCCTTATCGCAAAATCCACAATCATCTGACCTTCTACATTCCTCTCCTTAACACCATACCTACCCATCACTTCCTCATCCCCTCTGTTCACTTCACCAACATGCCCATTAAAGTCCGCTCCAATCACTAGTCTCTCACCCTTGGGTACACTCACCACAACTTCATCCAACTCACTCCAAAATTTCTCTTTCTCATCCATCGCACACCCAACTTGTGGAGCATATGCACTAACAACATTCATCATTACACCATCAATTTCGAGCTTCATAAACATCACTCTATCAGACACTCTTTTCATGTCTAAAACACTCTTGGCATATTGTTCCTTTAGTATAACCCCTACCCCATTTCTCCTGCCATCCACACCATGATAGAACAATTTGAACCCGTTTCCTAAACACCTGGCCTTACTTCCCTTCCATCTGGTCTCTTGCACGCACAATATATCAACCTTCCTTCTCTCCATCATATCAGCTAGCTCTCCTTCCTATACCAGTCATACTGCCAACATTCAAAGTTCCTACCCTCACTGCTACACTCCTAACCTTCCTCCTCTCTACACTCCTAACCTTCCTCCTCTCTTCAGGACAAAAAAACAAGTAAATAAAAAACCATGATGCCAGAAAAGCCTCACAAATCCAGAAAAATTTATTAAAATGACAAATTTCTAGTGCCTCGGACAGTATGCCTTTCAAGAGTTAGTTAATTCACACACTAAAAACACATTTAAATACTTAGAACATAATGACATCAATTAACACAATCAAACAATAATTAAATAACACTACAATAACAATTTCCAATTAAAATCACTATTAAGGCCCTTCAGAACTAATGTTCCAAATTTAAGAATGCAAACTGCTTCTTTATATAATAACTGACTTTTCAAAATCATACCCGGGCCAATTTTAACTTTCTCTAAAACACTACCCCTCAAGCAGCTATCATCCCCATCACAGTGTAAATCAAAATGTACTGCCAGGGGGACTTTCTATCTTTTTATTCTTAATATTCTTCAGATGTTCTTGTAATCTCAGCCTAAAAGTCCTCTTCATTTCCCCACATAGAACAAATTACAATCACATTTTAAAATATATACAATTCCTTCTGTATTGCAACTAAAAGTCTCACTAGGTTTAAAAGGGATATTACTAATATAGGTTACTTATACACCTTCGGAGAGGATCGCCAGTTAAAAAATAAACTTGTGTTGTATTCAAAGACAGCTTATGCAGTACACAAAGCTAGGCAAGTTGTTGCCCATGGTAGGTAGGGTTGTCATGATTTATAGTCTCCCTTATTGCTGAGTCATCCAGCTCTGTTTTACTGAACAGTGTCAAGTTCAGTGCTGCATGCAAATGTAGTAGCCGTGATGTGTGGCATATGCTGATGAGGACCATTAGCATGCTGGGATATTGCTATGGGGGTTAAATTGCATAGCACAACAAATCAAAGGTTCATAGGTAGGTACTAGGCTATCGGACTTGGGGCCTATATAAGCCTAGCCAAAATGGTTCCCTAGCTTTCGACACCCAAGAAAATTATTTTCCTGTGCCACAGAAGTGATCCCTGGGGTGAATTTTCTATTTCCCATCCAGTCGTCAAGATTTTTCTTAAAGAGGGCCAATGAGGCACTTTGCTTGACATGAATGGGTAGTTTGTTCCAGAGTATGGGAAGTCTCTGGGACAGGAATCTATCCCTCCAGCATGTTCTACTTATTCTGGTGACAAGGTAAATCCCTGGAGCGTGTGGTTCGGAGAGATTGGGATTTCTTTAAGTGTAGCATGTCCAATAGCCCTGGGTTTGACATAGCTTTGTATGTTAGGCAGAGAGCGCCTCTCAGAAGGCAATGCAACGGAGGAGAGTTGGAGTTTTTTGATACGGTCTCCGTATGGCATCTGTTTGAGGCCAGTAATCCTCTTATTGAAGTATTTCTGTGGCCTTTCCAATTGTAGGTGTCTTGTGAGATACATGCCAAACAAGACATTGTCCTCTATAATGGGTCTGATAAGGCATGAGTAGAGAGGAACAATGACCTCCTTTTTTCTAGAGGAGACCCCTTTAGTGATGAGGTGTGCCACATAGAAGGATTTCCTGACTACTGTGGCGATGTGGTTATTAAAGGAGACACTACTGTCCACCTGTGTCCCGAGGTCTCTTATCACACTTTCAGTGTTTAGTGAGCTACCGCCTATGTGGTAGTTCATGGGTACTGAGTTTTTTCCAAAGGGGATGACGATGCTCTTCTTGGCACTAAGCTTGAGGCCATGACTTTGACACCAAGCATCTGTCTCTGTGAGGCCCTTTTTTAGAATGTCTACATCATTAGGTGATTCTATTATGGCTCTCAGTTTGCAGTCATCTGCGAACTTTGTTAGCCAAAGACCTTCTGTGTTGGCCTGCACCTCAGAGAAGTAGATGCCGAACAGGAGAGGACCCAGGACCGAACCCTGTCGTACTCCACTCATCACTGGTCTGAAGTTGGACTTGGAGTCAGCTACTTTTATTGTGTGGGTTCTGTCAGTGAGCCAGTTGGCCACCCATCTTGTGACATAGGGATTTATGCCCAGTTTAGTGAGTTCATCAATAATTCCAGAGTGGGTGATGGTATCGAAAGCCTTGGTGAGGTCAAGATAAGCTGTGTACACTACCTTGCCCTCGTCTACGGCTCTAGTGACTGCTTCAAAGAAGTCAATCAGGTTTAGTGGACATGATCTACCTTTTACAAACCCAAACTTAGTGGGGTCCAGGATTTGGAGGTTACCTATGTCTTTGTTTATAAGCTCCAAGATGATACATTCCATTGCCTTGCAGACCAGGCTTATCAGGCTAATGGGGCGGTAGTTTCCGGGGTCTGTGGTGGCATTCCCTTTGTGGAGTGGAATAACCATCGCTGTGCACCATTCAGTAGATACATAGCCTGAGGTGAGGCTATGATTGAACAGGTACTTAGGTGGGGTGCCAGTTTGTTCTGTAGTTCGTGCAGTATTCAGCCTGGGATGTTGTCTGGTCCCATGGATGCTGTGTTCTTGGCTTTGGAGAGTGCGGTCTTTACTTGTTCATCCATGATTACAGGGGCTTTGCATTTTTCTGGTATTAAGATGGGACCTTTGGAGGGTAGAGGGGGTAAAGTTAGCACTGAACCTATCTGCCAGGATGTTGGCAACATCAGTTGATTCTGAATATTTAGTGCCATTGTGCTGTAGCTCAGAGCAGATCTGAGTGTTGCCATTGAGATTCTTGACATAGCTGTAGAATGCTTTGGGGTTGTCTTTGGAATCAGTGGCGACTGTATGGATACTGTACTTAATAATTTTTGTGTACAACAGTGCACTGAATGTGACAGTGCACACAGCAAATCAGCTGCGCACGTCTATTCATTTCAATAGGACAGAACCTGCACAGAGAGAAGTAGAGCAACTTCACCCTCCTCAGATTGTAGATACAGTACATAGTGTAATGCAGAGAGAGAAGTAGAGCAACTTCACCCTCCTCAGATTGTACATACAGTACAAAGTGTAATGAAGAGTGTGTGTGTGTGTTTGTGTGATCACAAAGCTTCACCTCGACATTACAAAGCATCCGCACTTCCACCATTCTGACTACCTTTGGGACAAGATCCGATCCAAGATTTCCTGCCGTGTAGCCACCATGATTAAAAGGAAGAAACGGAAAATAGGGCAAGACCTACAACAATATTGTGAAAAGGTAGCCTACATGACCTCTAGCAACAATAAACACACAAAGAACAGAGGACACCGGAGACCACAGGACCCAACTCCCCAACCAGGTCCCCCCGGAAACCAAGTAGAACCACAGCAAACACCAAGCACCAACACCCTGATACCACCAGAGGTCCCGCCATTGGTAGACATCACTGATCAAATACCACAGAGGAGCCCACTGAAGAAATCAAGAATACCAGGAACACCAACATGACAATTTTGGGCCCATTCACAGCCCAAACCAAAAGGAACATTTTTTTAGGGAAAGGCCCAGCTACTCACTGCCCCAACCAGACTACAGGAAGAGGCAGAGAGAGAAGGAGAGGATGGCCACCCACCAGGAGATTAACCTAATGACTTAGTGGCCCAGCATCACCCATCCTCAGGCACCAGATCGATGTTCAACCTTTCTGACACTGAACATGACCAGGGTACTATAAACACTGCTCAGGAGAGGGCTCAATTTCATACCAGCTCAAACAGCCAAGCTAGCAGATACAATTATTGACACCAAATTCTACGCAAGGAAACTGAGCCTTAAATTAATAATGGAGGGCTTCAGTGCTTAATCTTGGTGTGTTTTTACTGTAATAAATGAAGTTCGTATACAGGCTTGTTTGGTGCGTTTTCCATTTACTTCCTGGTCTTCTGTTATTCGTACTACACCAGATTTTTGAATTTTAATAATGGAGGTCCCAGAGCAACACCTCGTGGCCAACTCCACAATCATTGATGGCAGCAGTGAGAGGGGGAATGGCAGCAGGGAGAGGGGGCATGACCCCAGATCCAACACCCTCAGGGACTTGGACACATCACAAGCAGACCATGAAACTTATATTTCTGTTAATTCCACAGCATTAAATTCTACTGCTTTAATTGCTTCAAATGCTGTAACTGTACCTGATACACCTAGCAGAGGTATGAAAGATTTATTGGTACGTAAAAGTATTTTTAATCCAAAATTAGACATTGCCTTACAAGTTTTTGTGTGCAAGTGGGATATTAGGAGCACCTTGAACAAGAAACCTCAGCACAAATAGTTCAACCTTTCCCAAGACGAACGAGCTGCCCCCCGCATGATCCAAGCTCACCCCCAACTCCAGATCACGAAAGCTGATACAGGCACAGGCATTGTCGTCATGAACCAAGAAGTATACTTCATCAAGATGAAGTCAGGGCTCAAAGCTGACCAATGCTTTGAGTTAGTCACCACTGATAAGGTAAGGGCAGCCTTCCAACAAATTGACCTTACACTCCATAAACTACTAGAACAGGGAGCCATTTCCCAGATGGAATAACAATTCATGGAGGTAGACAACCCCCAACTAGGGAGGATGTTTGGGATCCTTAAGATCCATAAGGACACCTCTGACCCCCCATTCAGACACTAGTGTCTTCCAAACGTACAAAAACAGAGCACATTTCGGAGTTCCTGGACTCCATCCTGAACGAAGTAGTTCAGGAATCCCAATTTTACCTCAAGGACTCATGGCTACTACTTCACCTACTCCACCATACCAAAATGGAGGCCACCGACCACTTACTGGTCATCCTAGATGTAGTAGCCCTATATACCAGTATCCCTCACCAGGAAGGCATTGAACTGGTATGCAGCTACCTGCACAGGCACACCAGTTCGCCAGTTTAAGAATTAACATGATTAGGGAATTACTGTTAGTAGTGCTCAACAATAAGTCCTTTGTAATGGGGGCCAAAATGGCCACTGCATACGCAAACCTCATCCTTAGCGCATGGGAGGACAAGACCCTCACCCACCTGCAAGGATTCAAGAAAGTTAGTCTGTATAAATGCTTTATTGATGACATCCTATTTTTGTGGAAAGGCACCAGCTCAGAGCTGGAAACCTTCCTTCAGGAGATTAAAGCCAGCATCCGGTTCCTACAGTTCACAGTTTCAGAATCTAAGTCCAGTTTCTAGATCTGGATTTAACCCTGGATCCCCAGTCCAAGACTTTCAAATCTACCCTCCATAGAAAGAGCAGCTTGATTTCCATAGCCAGACCTCCCTTTCAGGAAGCAGAACATCGTGAAGGGGCAGTACATAAGGCTAAGCAGAATTGTTAGTGAGGAAGATTCTTTCCACCTCGAATGCCAGCACCTCAAGGACTTCTTCCTGGAAAGGCACTACCCAGAGGTCATGGGACTGGTAATCGCAAGGAGAGAAACTTTGTACCCACCCATCCTTAAACACAGATTCTACCCCAAAGCTCAGGCACCAGAGGACACCAACCCAAGGTTTCCCTTGGCAATCTCTATAGATGGCACCAGCATCAAAGACATCCTCGTTAACAACTGGGCATTCATAGTGGATAGCCCAGTGCTAGCCCTAATCCTTGGAAGCCAGCCAAAATACTGCTACAAAAAGAGCGTGTCCCTCAAAGCCACTTTTGTATCAAAAAAGATGCTGCAGGCACACACCTTGGATGCACCCCCAGGCATGCACCAATGCAGGAAATATCACTGGTGCGATTTTATCATTCAAACCTCCAAGGTATGTCTCACCACCCCACAGGTAGTTATTCACATAAAAGACCATTTAAACTGCGAGACCCCCCAATGTGGTTTACAATTTACATCTCAGTATGCGCTCAATGTGAAGCATACTACATTGGAAAAAAAGACAAGACTACTAAGGATCCGGAAAAAAGAACATCTGGGAGCCAGCAGGAAGCAAGACCCTTACAACGCACTAGCCAGGCATAGTAGGACCTGCTCCCAGTTCTACAGATTCCAATTTGTAGCAACTGAAAAAGTCACAGATCCCCTAGGCATTACTAACCCCCTTTGGAACACAGACAACTTACTGTTAAAGAGTTAAAATGGCAGATACAATTGCGAGCAGACACACCCCCAGGTCTAAATGAAAACCTGAGCATTACCAGTGTTCTTAAATCAATTAGGTAACTCCTTAACCCATCCTCCTCTTGCCACACCAGTCAAACATTAAGCCTAGGTTCATGGATTAGGGAACTCCTTAACCCATTCCCCGCTGGTCACACCAGTTAAATAATAAGCCTAGATTCATTTTAAGTTTTTTTCTGATGAAGTCCGGCTGAAAACTTTACACTGAATAAAAGCGCTCAAAATGTGATTTAAATAAATAAAAAGACTGACCAAAATACTGAGAATAGCCTAGCATCTATGTTCCTTCCAAAATAGCAAATGTTTCTTAAGTTTGTAGATATATATATATATATATATATATACACACACACACACACACACACACACACCTTTCAATTTCTAGATTGTGCCCATTTGTTCTTGCATATATATTTATATCGTGTTTTAAAGACACCTAGCCCTGAACATTTTTAATGCCTTCTGCTACATTTCCACTTCCAAGTCTCCTCAACAATAAGTAATTAAGTTCAGATTTATATACCTTCTGCCACAGACCCTGAATCATTTTTGCATCTTACTTCCAGGTGGTCTCCCTTCAAGGTCCCTGTGGAGATGAGGCCTTCTAAACCACACACAGCATGGACGAGTGCAAGTTAAGTGCCTTCATAGAAGGGTTAACTTCTCATATTCATTTTGAAAACGTCTGTCTTCATTATTGCTTTCTTACAATAATGCTTACTTAGATTATTTCTGCAGCATATTAATGTGTACATTTGCTTTAAAGAAAAGTTCAGGAAACTTGTTACCATCTTACTTTGTGTGCACACAAACACCCACAGACATCACAAGTACAACCAAATGTATATATATATATATATATATATATATATATATATATATATATATATATATATATATATATATATATATACACACACACACACACACACACACACACACACACACACACACACACACACTGCTTTTCCTTTTCAGCAGGCAACTATGTTTAATGAAATTTTCTTGAAGCATATTTGACATTTTATTTGTTTTCTAATAATATGAATGAACCAATACATAAAAATGATACATGACTGACATTTTAATATTTTAAACACACCAAATGATATAATCCCTGATGAAAATTTCATTTTTTGAAAACAATTTTCAGAAATAATAAATGGAAAAGTCAAACTACAAAAGTCTGCTATCAAAATCCATTGAAACAGAGTATTTCATTCGCAAAAAGGACAAAATTGCAACAAACAGACAACTGATTAGGTCAACAAAATATCTAATACTGGAAAAGAAAACACAGTCAATAACTTAGTGAAAAGTTGCTAGACAGTCATAACGGGAGTGGCGCTGTGCCAAAGTGGATAACATTGTTGCTTCATAGACTACCTTTTTTGGCTAAGGTGGTGATTGTCTAATGTCTCCCTGTCCTCTTCTGTGACTACATAAGTTTTTGCTGGGATTTCTGGTTTCCTCCCATACCCAAGAGTCATGCCATATGTGAAATGGTGAGCCTTCAGACTGCCCATAGATGTGCAGTTAGTAGGTAAGTGTGTGTGTGTGTGTGTGTGTGTGTGTGTGTGTGTGTGTGTGTGTGTGTGTGTGTGTGTGTATACGCATCCTGCAGTAGAATGACAAGCTACCAAAGACAGATCTTCTTGCCTTATACCCACTGAATGCCAGGACAGGCTTTGGCTCCCCTGCCTGGACTGCATAAAGCTGATAATCAGAAAGTGAATGAATGGAAGATGCCTAGACAACTGTACTATGGAATAAGGCAGTGACCTCACATCCCAATGATTCCGGGTTTGATTTTCCTCAGAGATTATATAATTTGGTGTGTGGGAGTACAGATAACATGATAATGGCATAGTAATTCAGGAAAGTGGACTGATCTTAAGGGAAGAAAAGGCTCAAAGGTTCAGTGGGTTCTTACTTAGGGAGTAACAGAATGCTGCTGGAACACCAGGTGGGGTGGATATGCCCACACCAATTTGGTTATCTGGGGAGAGGGCTCCCTGGTCTGCAGCACTGGCACCACCTAGCAGGGGCTGGAAGCATCACCTGCAAGTAGTGGCCACATTAGCTCATTTTGCATTGGTCAAGGACTCTATATCAAGGAAGGGAATAGGAGATACATGTGGGGGCATGCACACCTTCTCTCCTCACCAGACAGCTAGGGGTAGGGTACTTAAAGGGACCAGCTAGCTGATCTGTTATCTACTACCCACACTCTCGTTACTGGGGGAATGGATGTGCTGATAGTGTCCCACAGGTAAGAGCATGTTGGCAGCATGGCTCCCTCCTACCTTGAAGATACTTGTTTTCTACTCCTATGGAACAAAGTGGCAATTGAGTGCAAGTAGGGTAGCCATCGGGCAGGGTCCCTCTGAGGCTGGGAGGGTAGGATTAGAAGAATAGAGAAGAAGCTGGAACAATAGGTATGTGTCTGTAAGTACTAGAATCAAAAACTCATGTGATGCCTTACAGTATAAAGGGCAGACTAGGAGTCGCAGACCAAACAGCTTGAATTTACCAAAGGGTAAAGAGATGGAGACAGCCCTTTAGGTTAAGGCTGATGAGGTTCCTGGAGAAGAATGCATTACTTTATGAAGTCCAACATTAATCTATGTTGGCAAATCTCTCTGACTATTGAGATCTAGTTTTATGACCACATTACTGGAAGGTAAAGAGAGGCAGCCATGTGGACGTGATCTATTTACACTTCATTACAGACACTAATATAGTCCCTCCCAGCAGTCTGCTTGAACAAATTGCAAACGCAGATGGGTGAAATGGTTAAAGGACAGAAAGCAGATAGTAATAGTGAGAGAAAGATCTTAGAAAGGGAGACACAACAGGGACTAAGTCCAGGTCTAGCCTCTTTAGTGTGCTCAACTCTGGTCTTAGACAGGCCAAGAAAATCTGACTATGTCTGTCTGTCTGCACGTCCAAAAATTGGTGGGGCTAGTATCAGATGCACTGCAAGCCTAGCAAGGGACCTGAAATGCCTGCAATTCTGATTCAGCCTTTCTAAGTGCATGGTAATGCACCTTGGGAAAAGTAACAAAACAGTGCAATATATGGATGAAGTTGTCAGCCTCAAAAATGCAGAAAAGCAGGACGTGGCAGGCCTGGGCTGTAGGGCTCAGAATGAGATGGCAGCAATGGCAAACTAAATGCTAGAGTTGTGTAATCTATTAATAGGAAGGTGAAGGTGTCACTGTTTCAGGTCTTTAAAAGGTCACAGCAGGAGGTCTCACAGGGAAACTGAGGCTACGTTTGATAAAGACAACCAGGATGAGTCACTTTATGATGAGGAACAAAAGGTCGACAGTATTATTCACCAGTTTGAGCAGCTATTTTACAAGTTAGTCACCACACAGGTAACCAAACCAAGATTAAGTTTCTTTACGTGCAGTGAGGTCCCTGTCAACAGGAAGCAGAGACGCAGACTTTTTTGACTGTAAACTTGACTATTTAAACTCAATAAACATCACACCCACCAAATCTGTGTAGGTAAAAGAATCAGAAAAGCATTTTCTGCAGGTAGTAAGCACAAATGCAACACCACATCCAGCTGTGGGGAAGGGTCTTACCTTCACATGTCCTTAATTAATCCAGTATACTAACTCCACATTTACAGAACTGTGTGGAAAAAAACAACATGTAAAGGGGAAAAAAAAGTATTCAGATGTACTGAGATCCTGCAGTACAAAACAGAGGAAAAACTTTCTGAGACTTCTGTTCAGGGAGTTAGGACTTGAAGGGTGTGGTCCATGGGAGAGAATGGTAGCCCCTCCCCCTCTAAAATGAATACATTTGAACAAATACATTGGCTTAAAAATACTGTAATGCCATTGGATATCAGCATCACAGCAATGCACCTGCTCGATACTATTTAGGGTAAATTCAAAAGGCTCTAGAATGAACAGAAGTACATGTTACAAGTGATGCAAAAGGTAATACAGCAGTATAAACCTGTGGGATGCATCACTGAAACTATTCTGTTAAAATTTAAAAGTAAAGTTTTCATATTTAAACAGGGAGGAGGCATACTGTTTCACAAAAGTTTACAAACAAACCTCAGGAACTTTCTAGTTAAAATTCTTCTTCTTTCGGCATTTCCCGGTTAGGGGTCGCCACAGCGGATCACCTGTCCGCTCATGATTGGCAGTGGAGTTTTACAGTGTCGAGTTGCCAGCCCGGCACCCAACCTTCCACAGAAGGCACACACATGCACACCTAGGGCCAATTTAGAGTGTCCAATCCACCTACTGCATGTCTTTGGGATGTGGGAGGAAACCGGGGCACCTGGAGGAAACCCACGCGACCACAGGGAGGACATGCAGACTCCGCACAGAAGGCACCCCAGCCGAGAATCGAACCGGAGAATCTCTTGCTGTGAGACGGCAACACTAACTGCTGCACCACCGTGGCTGCCCGGGAACTTTCTAGTGAAAATACTGCACATAAATTTGCTTCCAGTTACCACTTCAATGCAAAAAGGCAAGCTTTCTGAAAGCCGTCCTGCAGTACATACAAGTATCTTTATTTTCTAAAAATCTAAATGACTGAGCTTAGAATACTTTCCATTCAGGTTATTATTCACTAAGTTTGATTCTATTAAACAGTGTCCAAAAAACTGGATACAGAAGGATTTTATACCAACACAAGTTAAAAAGGTGACATCCAAATAACAAAAACTGTGTAAAGGAGATGCAAGGCAAACTACTTCCTTTTAGGCTTATTGTTCAATAGCAGACACCTTGACATCATAATCATATCTCAGAACTGTCCTGATTTTATCCCATATATTTGCCTAGTCCCTTATAAGATTTTTGATTTTCTGGTAAATCACTACAGATTACAGTCAGTCAGCATCTGTCATTAAAGGTATTCACATCTTACTGTTCTTAAAATACAAGCTGACACAGTCTTGTGTTCCATTAACTTGTTAAGAGAATTGGAGTAACATTTAAGAATTGTCTCTGATTTTGGTCCTTAGCCCCTACCCCATTATTGCTGGCTTAATAAAGAATTCCTTAGAAGATATATGCTTAAAATGGAGTAATGTTAGGAAAAATTAACAAGAATTATCTCTTGCATTATGTAGCATCCTGGGTATTCAGTGGATGATTATACCCGGTGCATTATGCTTCAGAGCTCTGTTAAACACACGCAGTTAATACCAGCACAAGACAGTTGGTTGAGCCCTTCCCCCACTACTGTCATTTTACTATACTCTACAGTTTATTTAGGACATTCTTAGCTATAGAATTAGGCACCTTGCTTCAGCTACTAATGTTGTTGTACAGGAGTATGGATTGTGTACTGAACCTATTAAATCATTTAAGGTGCCTGGACATCTTATTCCATTACATAATCATTTTTTTCTATATTCGTTTTGTCTCAAAAAGTAGAAAGAAAAAAAAGGTAGGGGTATGCAATGCAAAGCTGAAGGCACATGGGATAAAGCTGAGAACAGATAAGACAGTTGTAATAGCAGCAAATGGAATCAGAACTTGAGAATAGAAGGGAAAATACTGGAATAAGTTTACAGCTTCAGTTATCTGAGAGTTTGAGAAGATAGGAAGTTTGAATGATGAAGTCAAAGCTAGAATCAAACATGCTGCAGCCAACTGGCACAAACTGTCAAGGGTAGTAGCGTATGACAGAGGAATCCAAAGAAGCTTAAAAGTAAGGTGTACAAAACAGTGCTGCGACTACTACTACTGTATGGTACAGAAATCTGGGCAATAAAGGCAGACAGGAAGGTAGAGATGATACATAAGCAGTATCTGAGAGGGGTGGTAGGATGCGCAAGGTGGGACAGATGAAGGAATGAGGACATAACAGCAGAAGCAGAAAAGGTCAAACAGAACAGATTACGGTGGTTTAGGCACATGTGCAGGAAAGCAGAAGACAACCTGGTGAAGAAGATTTGGGACAGACAGAAAGAAGGCAAGAGGAAATGAGGATGTCCAGCAAAATGGTGGATGGATTGTGTGAGAGAAGACCTGCGACAGTCAAGCATGACTGTTGACGAAAGTAGGAGACTGGCGTTGAATAGGGAGAGATGGCAACAAGTGACATGACACCCCAACCCCATGTAGAATATGGGAAAAGGGGGGATGATGATGATGATGATGATGACATTTTGCCTCAATGCCTGTGAACCATCAACTGTTCCCCAATATGCCCATCAGTACATAGGGATGAGAATGGGGCTCATCATCATCTAGGTAGCCATGGAGATATTTTGTGCCCTTCCTGGCATCCAGCAATGAGAATGTTTTTACTATGGTCCTAATCCACCCTTAGGTGTGCATGCTTCTGGTCATAAGCTAAAAGGGCTATAAGCACTGGCTCTGGATTGACAAAGCCCATGGCTGCAGTCCCAGCTATGTCATTGCTGTACAAATCACTGTTTACATGATGGTCAACAGCTGACAAGAATCATTGCCCCCCCCCCCCGGATGGGTGTCATCCTCTCACGTCCATCCTCTTCCACTCAGCTAGCCCAGCATTTATGCCACTAGTGCAGCTCAATTCATCTGGGTCCTGGTCAGGGTTTTATCCCTCCATGCAACACAGCTGGGCCCAGTACACAACACATTGACAATATATTTCTCAAGAAACCAGTTACAAGTTCCCAATTTTTACTCATATCCATATTTAATTATGTGCATAATATAACCACACAATTAGAAATGCCATCAAGAAAATTATTTTTATGTTTTAGCACTAAGATGAAGATACTGCTTAGCAAAAGAACCAAATTTCAGAAGTCGGTGGACAAAGAAACTATGCTGACTTAATCCTTTTTGAGATCTAATGGGTGAAAGTGAGAAAAAGTTGAAATACCTGCTGATGAAGCTGAAAATAGAAAGTACAAAAACTGATTTGTTGCTCAACATAAAAAAATGAATTTTAAACCTAGATTGAAAGTGATCCTCCCCAGTTAAATATCACAGTGTTTGGTAGCATAAGTGCTATGATGTCTACATAAACTGTGAAGAAACAACTGGCTGTGTAAGTCCGACAATGTATTCCCATCCATCATAACTATTTTAAACTCTGTAAACTTTTTATTAAGAATTTGCACATGTAAATCTACTTTATCCCTCGTTCATGTCACTGTAGGGGACAGTGGGTGGGAATTTGACCACAGGCTTTAATGATGCATTCCCACACTATTTCTACATCGTCACTGACAGATAAAGTTCAGCAAAGTTCTTTTGAAAGTTCCAATTACATTAATATAGGTAAAATAGTATTTTCTGAAGGCTTTTATTTAAAAAAGAAAAAAACATCATATGTATTTAGAATGATATAGGGGGATATCTTGGCATAGCATGCAACACAGGCCATGGTACAAAAGGTAAGTGAAAAACTGTAAAGTAATATTAGAATAGATGAGATGCTGGGTTATACAAATCAGGTGTTGGAAACAAAATTGTTGAGATAAATATTAACAACCACAGATATGAAGATGATACCACTCTGATGACTAAAACTGAGTAAAAGTTAAAGAGCCCATGGATGAAAGTGAAAGTAGTAAGCACAAAAACTTATTGTCGCAAAATATATAAAAATACAATTATGCCACATAGCCCTATCAATTTTTTGTAAATAGGGAAGAGGTCACACAGTAAAATATCTTATTTTCCTGTGCTCAAACATCTCTGCAGATGGTGACTACTGCCGTAAAATTAAAAAAACACCTGCCTTTCAGATGGAAAGCTATGGCAAATTTGAATAAATTTCAAACAGGAAAGGTATTGCATTGTCAACAATGGTTCATATAGTCAAAGCTATGATTTTTCCAGTATTAATATATGGATGTGAATGTTAAACTAGAAGGCTATAAGTTGAAAAACTGATGTTTTTTCAACACTAGTGGTGGACAAAATGTTTTAGAAGTCCTTGGACAGGAAGAAGACTGACTCAGTAGATTAACTCAGTGCTTAAGGAAATAAATCCAGATGGTTCATTGGGAGGCCTGATAGTAAAATTAAAACCCAAATACATTGGGCATATAATTCAAATATGGGCTTCAACGCAGAAGACATAGATGCTGATAAAGACAGAAGGCAAAAGAAGAAAGGGAGAACAGAGGCTAAGGTGACTGGACAGTGCTTCTGAAATACTGAATATGACTTTGTAAGAACGTAAAGAAGCAGTTACTGACAGATAGACCTGGCAGGCCAAAGTCCTTAAGTTTACAAACAGCTGAATTTGACTAAATGGCTAACCAACAGCAGCACTTTAACAGACCCCTTAACTGCAGTGTAGAAAAGGAAGACAAACTAAATAAATTGTTTGGGGTGCGCCACAAATACCCAAGATGAAACAAAGAGGGAGTCACTTTGTCATTGTTGTTACAAATTTTATTGATCAACTGATTGATGCATTTATTTATTGCTTATTAAATAATTATTGGATGAAACTGCTTTTGGAAATGCTCAGGAAGTTGAGTTAACCTTTGAAAATATTCCAGTAAGTCAGTGCCTTCCTTATGGAACTATTTGAAACAGTGTCCCTAAACACACATACAGACAGGCTTTCGGTTTACCTTCATAATGTTGAAAGCACATCCTCAAATGAACATTTAGTCAAACCTTTTCCATGAATTCTGCACCAACATGTTAGAAAGGCAAACAAAACTGCAAACGTTGACATTTCTGACTGCTCCACACCTGAAACAAGTGCGACCACGGGTCAAAAAAGGGGCGAGATTTTGCAATTCGAAATATTGGTGTTAACGGTTTTGAGAAGTTGCAGTTCCAAGTTTGCTGAAGTTGTTTCGACGATGTGCCTGTCAACATCATGAAGGTAAACCCAGGCTTTCTTATCTAAAATGACCTATCAACGTTAGGCTCCCACAGGATTCAGTGTTAGGGCCTCTTCTTGTCTCATTTTATATATATATATATATATATATATATATATATATATATATATATATATAAAATTTAACTTGCCTTGGGATTTACCTCATTTAAATATTATTCTTTATGCTGATGATAATGCCAGAGCTGCGGTGGTGGTGCTGCGGTAGCGTTGTCGCCTAACAGTAAGATGTCCTGTTCGATTCTCAGCTAGAGCATCTTCTGTGTGGAGACATGCGTGAATGGACATGCCTTCGTTGAAGGTTGTGCATCAGAGCTGGCAACTCGGCACGTAAAAATCTATTGCCAATCATTAGCAGACCGGAGTTCCGCTGTGGCGACCCCTAACCGGGAAAAGCCGAAAGACACAACATGCTGATGATAATGCCATAACAGCCCCTCATAATTCCACCCAACAACTAAACACTGCACTTCAAAAAAATTCTCCACAATTTAAAAATGGGTTACTGCCACCAAAATCACTATCAATATGACCAAATCAATTGTCATGCTGTTTGGATGTGATAAAAGACTAGCCAACATTTTTGTACCTCTTATTAGTGACTCTCGTGGTAACCCACCATCTTTCACTAGACAACAACAATATCTTGGGGTTTTACTTGATGACTCTTTATCTTCAGTAACAGCAGACTCTATGCGACTTTGGGATGTCCCACTAAAACATAAACTAGCCTACACATTGGCTCATCTCTTTAATGCTGAAGCCCACTGGGCCATCACCATCAATGTCGTAATCTCTAAAATGGAATATTCTCTACTCATTACTGCCCCTTTGTTAGGCTGCAACATAAGTGCACTTCAAATTACCAAAAATAAGACTCCCAGATTTATTCATTTACTCAGTCCTAATGAACACCACTGCATCATTCTAAATCAAGCCAACTAGCTAGGTACAGCTGCAAGATCCAACTACTTTCTGAACAGCCTGTTCAGTACTATTTATTTATTCAGTAGTATTTAAACTGCTTAATGATAGACAGTGTCCTCTTTCTTGGTAACTAAATTAATATTGCATGAATCTTCCAATACCCTTCATAGTAATACTGCCATCAGATTAAACAGGCCACATTTCACATCAGCTGTTTGTGAAAGATTGGTTTAAGTAGACCAGTAAGCTCTCCTCCTGTTCAATTTACGTCACTGCAAGGTCAAACTCCCTTTAAGAAAAAAATACAAAGAGCACTTAATTCAATTATTTAAATGTTCCTGCTTTAAAGGTGCTAGTTAATCTTCTTTACCCAGCTTATTTGCTTTTATGTTTTGAATTATCTATAAATATTCTGTGGAAATTATCGTTCTTGGTATAATTTCAAATGATGTTAGGTGTTACTGTTCCAGTTTAGCTAAAATATCCTGTTTAAACTCTGTTGCTTTGCATAATTGCACTGGTTGTTAGGTGTGACTGTCAAATTTATTTCTGTCGATATTCACTTGTAGAAATTTGCATACATTTGTTAATTTGTTTATATTTAGACTGTAAATTTTTGATTAATACTGTTTCTGTATTGCTTGACTACCTTCAACTGTGTTCAGTGTTTATATTCTTGACTAGCCTTATGGCCTGAGAAGTGGATAAAGGTAGTCCTTAACCAGCCACAATCCTGGTTGGCAAGCATTAACTAACTAAATAAAAAAATCCTTCATGTTATTATATACAAGGCTGTTATTTACAACACTCAAGAGTCTACTGATAAAATAAAATGAGTGTTCATACAGTTTTGTAAGACTAAAACAGTCCTATTAAAAAGGTAAAAAAAAGACACCGCACACAAACTAATGTGGTACTTAGCACACAGCAGGGTTGTGATGTTAAGGAAGAGTGCATTCAGGCAGCATTTGCAGGATCTACTAGATAAAGTGGGACAAAGTGACCTGAGAAGACTTGGATGTTCATATTGATGGGGGACCTGGATGCTCACACTGAGAAAGACAAAACAGGACTGCTTAGGCCTACATGGGTGACGCAACAGGAATAAACAAGGACAGACCATTCTAGATTTCTGTCTGACAAACAGCTTGATGGTGGTCAACACATGGTTCACCAACAGAGACGATCCCAAGATCACATGCAAAGGATAATCAACATCCAACTGAGGTAGTAAGGAAAAGGCAGTGGAGTAGAATCGGAGATTACAAGGTCATCCGCAATGAAATAGTTGGCCCACATCATAAATCTGTGGTGGCCACAATCAGCTGCAAACAGAGAAGGCTCTAAGGTCAACAGAGATTAGACTTGATATCTGGGAGTTACCTGAAGTGAAACCACAACAGTTCAAGGAGATACATAGGACTCTAGCACCTCAGGACAAAGAGGAAATAGATTGAATTGAAGAAGAATGGCAGTTATCTCAAAACAGCATGGGGGAGGTGTGTGGAACAGGCATGTGGCCAAGCCAGGCGTGCAAATGAGCTACATAAGGAAAGTGAGTGGTGGAAAGCAGAAGTCCAAGAAGTCATCAAAAGACAAAATGCAGAAAGAAGTGGGAGATAAAAAGCTATACCAGGCTAAGAAGGAATACTAGCTGTCTAACACACAGAGACCAATCACAACGGCAAAGAACAAGGCATCAGGGAAACTCTCAGTTTCTCAGCAGATGGCACAAAGAAACTCTATCAAGTTGCAAGGAAAAGACAGAAAAATAAAGAAAATGAGACCATTCATAAGGAATGCTAGCAGAACCTGTGCACCAGTCAAAAGGACATCAAAGGCAGATAAAAGGAATGCTCCAAGCATCTTCTAAATCAAGAAAACCCGACAGAAGCTGTACTGCTCTAGACACAGCCTATGATGACATAAGAAGAGACTGCCAAAAAAGAAGCAAGAACAGCGCTAAAAAAAATGAAGTCAGGGAAAGTAGCAGGCTGAGAAGAGACCATGGCAGACATTTACTTATTTATTTATTTAATTTATTTGTTTGTTTATTTATTTATTGACATTTGTTGGCTGGGAAAGGAGCCCATTTTCAGTGGAGGCCAGGGGAGAAAACCTCCATAAACACATTATGATGCTCAGTATTTTACAAGAATTTACAATACAATACAGTACAATAGGGAAGTAAATATTGTGGGAAGAAATAGCCAGGGAATTGTTATGGCTAGGCTTGTACAGGCCCTAGGTGCGGTAGCCTACTAGCAACTTATGAACCCTTAATATAAAAAAACGAAAAAGAGACTAATAAATTGTGGGAAGCTATAATATCAGAGAGAAAAACAGTAATTTACAAGCTATACACACACACACACACACACACACACACACACACACACACACACTTTTTTTTTTTTTTTTGTAAATATTGAAATAGCTTGAAAGTTAAGAAGGGAAAAGATCACTAGAGGGGTAGTGTTAGGTTGAAAGAATTAATAAAGGGAAAGAAAAATCACGAGTGGGGTAGTTTTAAAGGGGTAAGGGGTTAGAATGATAGTTAAGGTTAGTGAGATTTATAGTAAGAACAGAGCTGTTTAAAGTAACGTATAGAAATAGTTTCCTACTGGTTGTGATGGGTAAAAATTGGGGTGAGATAGATTTTAGAATTTAGAAGGTAGTTCTTTAGGGTGAGTTTAAATTTGTTGAAGCAGCTAATGATGTTTGTGCTGGTTGGAATTGAGTTCCATAGTTTAGCGACAGTGTATGAGTAAACGCAGATATGACCAAGATGTTGCCTGAGCTGAGGAGAAATATCTCCTTAGGATACTCATTACCATGTGGAGAGAAAGGCATATCCCAGCTGACCAGAGAATAAGCATTCTAGTGCCAGTGTAGGAGAACAAGGGGACATTCACAACTGTGGGCAGCATAGATGTAGGAAACTTTGTTGTAGTGCATTTAAGTGTCAGAAAGGGTGACTGATAAATGGCTGTGCAGAGCAGTACAGAGCAAGATGGGAGATCAGCAGTTCAGATTCAGATAAGGATACAGCACAAATGGCCTGATGTTTTCAGAGTAAGATGGGAGATCAGCAGTTCAGATTCAGATAAGGATACAGCAGAAATGGCCTGATGTTTTCAGAGTAAGATGGGAGATCAGCAGTTCAGATTTAGATAAGGATACAGCACAAACGGCCTGATGTTTTCAGAGTAAGATGGAGATCAGCAGTTCAGATTCAGATAAGGATACAGGACAAACGGCCTGATGTTTTCAGAGTAAGATGTTGATCAGCAGTTCAGATTCAGATAAGGATACAGCACAAACAGCCTGATGTTTTCAGAGTAAGATGGAGATCAGCAGTTCAGATTCAGATAAGGATACAGGACAAATGGCCTGATGTTTTCAGACTAAGATGGGAGATCAACAGTTCAGATTCAGATAAAGATACAGCATAAACAGCCTGATGTTTTCAGAGTAAGATGGAGATCAGCAGTTCAGATTCAGATAAGGATACAGCACAAACGGCCTGATGTTTTCAGAGTAAGATGGGAGATCAGCAATTCAGATTCAGATAAGGATACAGCACAAACGGCCTGATGTTTTCAGAGTAAGATGGGAGATCAGCAGTTCAAATTCAGATAAGGATACAGGACAAATGGCCTGATATTTTCAGAGTAAGATGGAGGTCAGCAGTTCAGATTCAAATAAGGATACAGCACAAATGGCCTGATGTTTTCAGAGTAAGATGGAGATTAGCAGTTTAGATTTAGATAAGGATACAGCACAAACGGCCTGATGTTTTCAGAGTAAGATGGAGATCAGCAGTTCAGATTCAGATAAGGATATAGCACAAACAGCCTGATGTTTTCAGAGTAAGATGGAGATCAGCAGTTCAGATTCAGATAAGGATACAGCACAAATGGCCTGATGTTTTCAGAGTAAGATGGGAGATCAGCAGTTCAGATTCAGATAAGGATACAGGACAAACGGCCTGATGTTTTCAGAGTAAGATGGAGGTCAGCAGTTCAGATTCAGATAAGGATACAGGACAAATGGCCTGATGTTTTCAGAGTAACATGGAGATCAGCAGTTCAGATTCAGATAAGGATACAGCACATACGGCCTGATGTTTTCAGAGTAAGATGGGAGATCAGCAGTTCAGATTCAGATAAGGATACAGGACAAACCGCCTGATGTTTTCAGAGTAAGACGGAGGTCAGCAGTTCAGATTCAGATAAGGATACAGGACAAATGGCCTGATGTTTTCAGAGTAAGATGGGAGATCAGCAGTTCAGATTCAGATAAGGAAACAGCACAAACGGTCTGATGTTTTCAGAGTAAGATGGAGATCAGCAGTTCAGATTCAGATAAAGATACAGCACAAACGGCCTGATGTTTTCAGAGTAAGATGGAGGTCAGCAGTTCAGATTCAGATAAGGATACAGCACAAATGGCCTGATGTTTTCAGAGTAAGATGGTGATCAGCAGTTCAGATTCAGAAAAGGATACAGGACAAACGGCCTGATGTTTTCAGAGTAAGATGGGAGATCAGCAGTTCAGATTCAGATAAGGATACAAGACAAATGGCCTGATGTTTTCAGAGTAACATGGAGATCAGCAGTTCAGATTCAGATATAGATACAGCACAAACGGCCTGATGTTTTCAGAGTAAGATGGAGATCAGCAGTTCAGATTCAGATAAGGATACAGCACAAACGGCCTGATGTTTTCAGAGTAAGATGGAGATCAGCAGTTCAGATTCAGATAAGGATACAGCACATACGGCCTGATGTTTTCAGAGTAAGATGGGAGATAAGCAGTTCAGATTCAGATAAAGATACAGCACAAATGGCCTGATGTTTTCAGAGTAAGATGGAGATCAGCAGTTCAGATTCAGATAAGGATACAGCACAAATGGCCTAATTTTTTCAGAGTAAGATGGGAGATCAGCAGTTCAGATTCAGATAAGGATACAGCACAAATGGCTTGATGTTTTCAGAGTAAGATGGAGATCAGCAGTTCAGATTCAGCTAAGGATACAGCACAAACGGCCTGATGTTTTCAGAGTAAGATGGAGATCATCAGTTCAGATTCAGATAAGGATACAGCACAAACGGCCTGATGCTTTCAGAGTAAGATGGAGATCAGCAGTTCAGATTCAGATAAGGATACAGGACAAATGGCCTGATGTTTTCAGAGAAAGATGGGAGATCAGCAGTTCAGATTCAGATAAGGATACAGGACAAATGGCCTGATGTTTTCAGAGTAAGATGGGAGATCAGCAGTTCAGATTCAAATAAGGATGCAGGACAAACGGCCTGATGTTTTCAGAGTAAGATGGAGGTCAGCAGTTCAGATTCAGATAAGGATACAGGACAAACGGCCTGATGTTTTCAGAGTAACATGGAGATCAGCAGTTCAGATACAGATAAGGATACAGCACATACGGCCTGATGTTTTCAGAGTAAGATGGGAGATCAGCAGTTCAGATTCAGATAAGGATACAGGACAAACCGCCTGATGTTTTCAGAGTAAGATGGAGGTCAGCAGTTCAGATTCAGATAAGGATACAGGACAAATGGCCTGATGTTTTCAGAGTAAGATGGGAGATCAGCAGTTCAGATTCAGATAAGGATACAGCACAAATGGTCTGATGTTTTCAGAGTAAGATGGAGGTCAGCAGTTCAGATTCAGATAAGGATACAGGACAAACGGCCTGATGTTTTCAGAGTAAGATGGGAGATCAACAGTTCAGATTCAGATAAGGATACAGCACAAACGGCCTGATGTTTTCAGAGTAAAATGGAGGTCAGCAGTTCAGATTCAGATAAGGATACAGGACAAACGGCCTGATGTTTTCAGAGTAAGATGGGAGATCAGCAGTTCAGATTCAGATAAGGATACAGCACAAATGGCCTGATGTTTTCAGAGTAAGATGGAGATCAGCAGTTCAGATTCAGATAAGGATACAGCACAAACGGCCTGATGTTTTCAGAGTAAGATGGGAGATCAGCAATTCAGATTCAGATAAGGATACAGCACAAACGGCCTGATGTTTTCAGAGTAAGATGGGAGATCAGCAGTTCAGATTCAGATAAGGATACAGGACAAACGGCCTGATATTTTCAGAGTAAGATGGAGGTCAGCAGTTCAGATTCAAATAAGGATACAGCACAAATGGCCTGATGTTTTCAGAGTAAGATGGAGATTAGCAGTTTAGATTTAGATAAGGATACAGCACAAATGACCTGATGTTTTCAGAGTAAGATGGAGATCAGCAGTTCAGATTCAGATAAGGATATAGCACAAATGGCCTGATGTTTTCAGAGTAAGATGGAGATCAGCAGTTCAGATTCAGATAAGGATACAGCACAAATGGCCTGATGTTTTCAGAGTAAGATGGAGATCAGCAGTTCAAATTCAGATAAGGATACAGCACAAATGGCCTGATGTTTTCAGAGTAAGATGGAGGTCAGCAGTTTAGATTCAGATAAGGATACAGCACAAATGGCCTGATGCTTTCAGAGTAAGATGGAGATCAGCAGTTCAGATTCAGATAAGGATACAGGACAAATAGCCTGATGTTTTCAGAGTAAGATGGGAGATCAGCAGCTCAGATTCAGATAAGGATACAGGACAAACGGCCTGATGTTTTCAGAGTAAGATGTAGGTCAGCAGTTCAGATTCAGATAAGGATACAGGACAAATGGCCTGATGTTTTCAGAGTAAGATGGGAGATCAGCAGTTCAGATTCAGATAAGGACACAGCACAAACGGTCTGATGTTTTCAGAGTAAGATGGAGATCAGCAGTTCAGATTCAGATAAAGATACAGCACAAACGGCCTGATGTTTTCAGAGTAAGATGGAGGTCAGCAGTTCAGATTCAGATAAGGATACAGCACAAATGGCCTGATGTTTTCAGAGTAAGATGGTGATCAGCAGTTCAGATTCAGAAAAGGATACAGGACAAATGGCCTGATGTTTTCAGAGTAAGATGGGAGATCAGCAGTTCAGATTCAGATAAGGATACAAGACAAATGGCCTGATGTTTTCAGAGTAAGATGGAGATCAGCAGTTCAGATTCAGATATAGATACAGCACAAACGGCCTGATGTTTTCAGAGTAAGATGGAGATCAGCAGTTCAGATTCAGATAAGGATACAGGACAAATGGCCTGATGTTTTCAGAGAAAGATGGGAGATCAGCAGTTCAGATTCAGATAAGGATACAGGACAAATGGCCTGATGTTTTCAGAGTAAGATGGGAGATCAGCAGTTCAGATTCAAATAAGGATGCAGGACAAACGGCCTGATGTTTTCAGAGTAAGATGGAGGTCAGCAGTTCAGATTCAGATAAGGATACAGGACAAACGGCCTGATGTTTTCAGAGTAACATGGAGATCAGCAGTTCAGATTCAGATAAGGATACAGCACATACGGCCTGATGTTTTCAGAGTAAGATGGGAGATCAGCAGTTCAGATTCAGATAAGGATACAGGACAAACCGCCTGATGTTTTCAGAGTAAGATGGAGGTCAGCAGTTCAGATTCAGATAAGGATACAGGACAAATGGCCTGATGTTTTCAGAGTAAGATGGAGATCAGCAGTTCAGATTCAGATAAGGATACAGCACAAATGGTCTGATGTTTTCAGAGTAAGATGGAGATCAGCAGTTCAGATTCAGATAAAGATACAGCACAAATGGCCTGATGTTTTCAGAGTAAGATGGAGGTCAGCAGTTCAGATTCAGATAAGGATACAGCACAAATGGCCTGATGTTTTCAGAGTAAGATGGTGATCAACAGTTCAGATTCAGAAAAGGATACAGGACAAACGGCCTGATGTTTTCAGAGTAAGATGGGAGATCAGCAGTTCAGATTCAGATAAGGATACAAGACAAATGGCCTGATGTTTTCAGAGTAAGATGGAGATCAGCAGTTCAGATTCAGATAAAGATACAGCACAAATGGCCTGATGTTTTCAGAGTAAGATGGAGATCAGCAGTTCAGGTTCAGATTCAGATAAGGATACAGCACAATCGGCCTGATGTTTTCGGAGTAAGATGGGAGATCAGCAGTTCAGATTCAGATAAGGATACAGCACAAACGGCCTGATGTTTTCAGAGAAAGATGGAGATCACCAGTTCAGATTCAGATAAGGATACAGCACATATGGCCTGATGTTTTCAGAGTAAGATGGGAGATCAGCAGTTCAGATTCAGATAAAGATACAGCACAAACGGCCTGATGTTTTCAGAGTAAGATGGAGATCAGCAGTTCAGATTCAGATAAGGATACAGCACAAATGGTCTGATGTTTTCAGAGTAAGATGGAGGTCAGCAGTTCAGATTCAGATAAGGATACAGGACAAACGGCCTGATGTTTTCAGAGTAAGATGGGAGATCAACAGTTCAGATTCAGATAAGGATACAGCACAAACGGCCTGATGTTTTCAGAGTAAAATGGAGGTCAGCAGTTCAGATTCAGATAAGGATACAGGACAAACGGCCTGATGTTTTCAGAGTAAGATGGGAGATCAGCAGTTCAGTTTCAGATAAGGATACAGCACAAATGGCCTGATGTTTTCAGAGTAAGATGGGAGATCAGCAGTTCAGATTCAGATAAGGATACAGGACAAACCGCCTGATGTTTTCAGAGTAAGATGGAGGTCAGCAGTTCAGATTCAGATAAGGATACAGCACAAACGGCCTGATGTTTTCAGAGTAAAATGGAGGTCAGCAGTTCAGATTCAGATAAGGATACAGGACAAACGGCCTGATGTTTTCAGAGTAAGATGGGAGATCAGCAGTTCAGATTCAGATAAGGATACAGCACAAATGGCCTGATGTTTTCAGAGTAAGATGGGAGATCAGCAGTTCAGATTCAGATAAGGATACAGGACAAACCGCCTGATGTTTTCAGAGTAAGATGGAGGTCAGCAGTTCAGATTCAGATAAGGATACAGGACAAATGGCCTGATGTTTTCAGAGTAAGATGGGAGATCAGCAGTTCAGATTCAGATAAGGATACAGCACAAATGGTCTGATGTTTTCAGAGTAAGATGGAGGTCAGCAGTTCAGATTCAGATAAGGATACAGGACAAACGGCCTGATGTTTTCAGAGTAAGATGGGAGATCAACAGTTCAGATTCAGATAAGGATACAGCACAAACGGCCTGATGTTTTCAGAGTAAAATGGAGGTCAGCAGTTCAGATTCAGATAAGGATACAGGACAAACGGCCTGATGTTTTCAGAGTAAGATGGGAGATCAGCAGTTCAGATTCAGATAAGGATACAGCACAAATGGCCTGATGTTTTCAGAGTAAGATGGAGATCAGCAGTTCAGATTCAGATAAGGATACAGCACAAACGGCCTGATGTTTTCAGAGTAAGATGGGAGATCAGCAATTCAGATTCAGATAAGGATACAGCACAAACGGCCTGATGTTTTCAGAGTAAGATGGGAGATCAGCAGTTCAGATTCAGATAAGGATACAGGACAAACGGCCTGATATTTTCAGAGTAAGATGGAGGTCAGCAGTTCAGATTCAAATAAGGATACAGCACAAATGGCCTGATGTTTTCAGAGTAAGATGGAGATTAGCAGTTTAGATTTAGATAAGGATACAGCACAAATGACCTGATGTTTTCAGAGTAAGATGGAGATCAGCAGTTCAGATTCAGATAAGGATATAGCACAAATGGCCTGATGTTTTCAGAGTAAGATGGAGATCAGCAGTTCAGATTCAGATAAGGATACAGCACAAATGGCCTGATGTTTTCAGAGTAAGATGGAGATCAGCAGTTCAAATTCAGATAAGGATACAGCACAAATGGCTTGATGTTTTCAGAGTAAGATGGAGATCAGCAGTTCAGATTCAGATAAGGATACAGCACAAATGGCCTGATGTTTTCAGAGTAAGATGGAGATCATCAGTTCAGATTCAGATAAGGATACAGCACAAACGGCCTGATGCTTTCAGAGTAAGATGGAGATCAGCAGTTCAGATTCAGATAAGGATACAGGACAAATGGCCTGATGTTTTCAGAGAAAGATGGGAGATCAGCAGTTCAGATTCAGATAAGGATACAGGACAAATGGCCTGATGTTTTCAGAGTAAGATGGGAGATCAGCAGTTCAGATTCAAATAAGGATGCAGGACAAACGGCCTGATGTTTTCAGAGTAAGATGGAGGTCAGCAGTTCAGATTCAGATAAGGATACAGGACAAACGGCCTGATGTTTTCAGAGTAACATGGAGATCAGCAGTTCAGATTCAGATAAGGATACAGCACATACGGCCTGATGTTTTCAGAGTAAGATGGGAGATCAGCAGTTCAGATTCAGATAAGGATACAGGACAAACCGCCTGATGTTTTCAGAGTAAGATGGAGGTCAGCAGTTCAGATTCAGATAAGGATACAGGACAAATGGCCTGATGTTTTCAGAGTAAGATGGAGATCAGCAGTTCAGATTCAGATAAGGATACAGCACAAATGGTCTGATGTTTTCAGAGTAAGATGGAGATCAGCAGTTCAGATTCAGATAAAGATACAGCACAAATGGCCTGATGTTTTCAGAGTAAGATGGAGGTCAGCAGTTCAGATTCAGATAAGGATACAGCACAAATGGCCTGATGTTTTCAGAGTAAGATGGTGATCAACAGTTCAGATTCAGAAAAGGATACAGGACAAACGGCCTGATGTTTTCAGAGTAAGATGGGAGATCAGCAGTTCAGATTCAGATAAGGATACAAGACAAATGGCCTGATGTTTTCAGAGTAAGATGGAGATCAGCAGTTCAGATTCAGATAAAGATACAGCACAAATGGCCTGATGTTTTCAGAGTAAGATGGAGATCAGCAGTTCAGGTTCAGATTCAGATAAGGATACAGCACAATCGGCCTGATGTTTTCGGAGTAAGATGGGAGATCAGCAGTTCAGATTCAGATAAGGATACAGCACAAAAGGCCTGATGTTTTCAGAGTAAGATGGGAGATCAGCAGTTCAGATTCAGATAAGGATACAGCACAAACGGCTTGATGTTTTCAGAGTAAGATGGAGATCAGCAGTTCAGATTCAGCTAAGGATACAGCACAAATGGCCTGATGTTTTCAGAGTAAGATGGAGATCATCAGTTCAGATTCAGATAAGGATACAGGACAAACGGCCTGATGTTTTCAGAGTAAGATGGGAGATCAGCAGTTCAGATTCAGATAAGGATACAGCACAAACGGCCTGATGTTTTCAGAGTAAGATGGAGATCAGCAGTTCAGATTCAGATAAGGATACAGGACAAACGGCCTGATGTTTTCAGAGTAAGATGGAGATCAGCAGTTCAGATTCAGATAAGGATACAGCACAAATGGCCTGATGTTTTCAGAGTAAGATGGAGATCAGCAGTTCAGATTCAGATAAGGATACAGCACAAATGGCCTGATGTTTTCAGAGTAAGATGGAGGTCAGCAGTTTAGATTCAGATAAAGATACAGCACAAACGGTCTGATGTTTTCAGAGTAAGATGGAGATCAGCAGTTCAGATTCAGATAAGGATGCAGGACAAACGGCCTGATGTTTTCAGAGTAAGATGGGAGATCAGCAGTTCAGATTCAGATAAGGATACAGGACAAATGGCCTGATGTTTTCAGAGTAAGATGGAGATCAGCAGTTCAGATTCAGATAAAGATACAGCACAAACAGCCTGATGTTTTCAGAGTAAGATGGAGATCAGCAGTTCAGATTCAGATAAGGATACAGCACAATCGGCCTGATGTTTTCAGAGTAAGATGGGAGATCAGCAGTTCAGATTCAGATAAGGATACAGCACAAACGGCCTGATGTTTTCAGAGTAAGATGGAAATCAGCAGTTCAGATTCAGATAAGGATACAGCGCAAACGGCCTGATGTTTTCAGAGTAAGATGGAAATCAGCAGTTCAGATTCAGATAAAGATACAGCACAAACGGCCTGATGTTTTCAGAGTAAGATGGAGATCAGCAGTTCAGATTCAGATAAGGATACAGGACAAATGGCCTGATGTTTTCAGAGTAAGATGGGAAATTAGCAGTTCAGATTCAGATAAGGATACAGCACATACGGCCTGATGTTTTCAGAGTAAGATGGAGATCAGCAGTTCAGATTCAGATAAGGATACAGGACAAATGGCCTGATGTTTTCAGAGTAAGATGGAGATCAGCAGTTTAGATTCAGATAAGGATACAGCACAAACGGCCTGATGTTTTCAGAGTAAGATGGAAATCAGCAGTTCAGATTCAGATAAGGATACAGCACAAACGGCCTGATGTTTTCAGAGTAAGATGGAGATCAGCAGTTCAGATTCAGATAAGGATACAGGACAAATGGCCTGATGTTTTCAGAGTAAGATGGGAAATTAGCAGTTCAGATTCAGATAAGGATACAGCACATACGGCCTGATGTTTTCAGAGTAAGATGGAGATCAGCAGTTCAGATTCAGATAAGGATACAGGACAAACGGCCTGATGTTTTCAGAGTAAGATGGAGATCAGCAGTTCAGATTCAGATAAGGATACAGGACAAATGGCCTGATGTTTTCAGAAAAAGATGGAGATCAGCAGTTCAGATTCAGATAAGGATACAGCACAAACGGTCTGATGTTTCAGAGTAAGATGGGAGATCAGCAGTTCAGATTCAGATAAAGATACAGCACAAACGGTCTGATGTTTTCAGAGTAAGATGGGAGATCAGCAGTTCAGGTTCAAATAAGGATACAGCACAAACGGCCTGATGTTTTCAGAGTAAGATGGGAGATCAGCAGTTCAGATTCAGATAAGGATACAGCACAAACGGCCTGATGTTTTCAGAGTAAGATGGAGATCAGCAGTTCAGATTCAGATAAGGATACAGCACAAATGGCTTGATGTTTGCAGTAAGTCAGTTAATGGAGAAGAAGCTGAATATGAGGACATTCCTACACTTGGATAAAGCATAAGACAAGGCCCCACAAAAGATGATTTGGTCAGTCCTGTGACAATTCGAAGTCCCAGAAATATTGATAAAATTAGTGGTCTATTTACAAGGACCCAATGCACGACTATGAACAGTGTTCAGACTCACAGAGGGGTTTGCTGTGGGAGTTGATGTGTAGCATGTTTCATCTCTTAGCCTAGTCATGTCTATACTATTGATTGAGTACATCATCAAAGAGGTCGGAGGGACAAATCAACAAAGCTGCTGTGCACAGACTATATGGCACAACAAGCAGACTTTGACCATGAACTTCAGCATACGATAAGGAACTGTAATGCAAGATTGAAGGCACGTGGGATGAAACCGATTATATGCATGGCAGTTGTCATGGCAGCAAATGGGGGGAATTGAAAAGGAGCTGAAAAGTGAGATATAACAGAAAATAGCTCTACAGGATAACAGCTTCAAGTATCTGAGGTTCTCTTCTGGGCATTCCAAGGGTTTGAAAGTATTTGTTGGTTCAACTGTCAGTCCAGGGTGATATAAAGAATATAAATATGAGGAGGGAAGGAAAAGAGGCTACCCTGGGCATTGATATTAATGTTTTATGGACATACAACTCTGCAGTCAGGTTAACATTTTTAATGTATTGACTCCGTACAATATATATACCTGCTTTATTTCCTTTCCTATTCCTATTCCCTTTCCTTGGATTCCCTTTAGGTTTGGCCTGCCCTTCCTCCAGGTCTGATTTTTCACTCTTGCAGTATTTTAGTAGATATTTGCACTGATTTTTCATTTTCCCCTACCATTCTTTCTTCATTCTAGTTAGGCATCTTCTCCTCATGCCCCAGAATGTCTTGCGCCATTCATGTACCCATACTGTTTTTGCCCCCTTCCAGTTTTAGTAACGATGGTTTTAACTTCACTACTCAGCAGTCTGATAATATTAATTTATCTTTCTTTCCAGATGCTGTCCTCTTTCTTTATTCCACATATACAGAATTCCCAAGTATGCCCTGGTTCCTTTTGAAATATGTGCCAGCTTTCAGACTAGATGTGCCCATCTACAGTCCCTGATGATGAACCTCATTCCTGTCTCTTCCTCCTTCACCTCTACCATCTACTATCCTCCTTTCTGCTTTCCATTACCAATCACATGGGGGTTAGACATCATCTAAGCAACATTCTCAGACTTTGATCTACCACTCTTTCTGCACGTGTCCCAGTACCTAAATTGTCTTCTACTAGTATCCTACAACTTCGTTCTGTCTTTTCTTCCTTTCCCGATTCTCTCTCATCCTCTCTTCTTTGACCTTTTCCTTTCTTTCCCTTAATTTTTCAGAGATCACTTTGGTCCTTTGCCCCCTAATATTCTCCCTTCCTAAAAGGAAGACATTCTTTCCCCCGTGCTGTCCCTCCCTGTCTGTTCTTTTCTCCGGTTGCCTTCTCAGTATTCATTTTTCAAATCTCTCTGAACTAATCAACTCCACCACTGGGTCTCGGGTCTCGAGTATTCTGCATTTCGGTATTAATTTTGCCATTGGTTTAAACCTTTTCCCACCATCCTTTTCTCTGCATACCAAATATTCCTCCTGAGTTATTCCAATTCTCCTCCAGATTTCTTCATTTTTCTTCAATATCTTGGTCCCCCACCCTTATTTTCCCTATATTTTCGAGGTTCCCTTTGCTCCACTTCATGAATCCCATTTCATTTAGTACTGTTTCTTTACTATCCTTTAGTCAGCTTCTGCATGTCTTCCTTTCCTTACTCTCTTCTGGTTAACCTCCTTCTCTTCTCTTTCTATCCAGTGAATGATATTAAATTTCAGTGCAGACAGTGGGAGTATATGGGAGCTCCAAGGCCCCCTTTTCCTGTTCAGTCTCATTTTTGCCATGCTCACTCATTTCCCCTTGCTTTGACTGACCCAGTCCACTCTGTCTTTTTGCGTTTTGTTGCCTTTTATCCCTAGTATCTAGCTGCACGCTGCAGAGTAGATGGAGGATTAAGGGGGAATATCATCCTTGTTGCATTAAATCTCCTAAGCAATATATAAGCCCCCCCCCCCTCACACACACACACACACACACACACACACACACACAAACTAGAGAGTTTTCTTTACCTTTTTTTTCCAACTTCCTCTAGGTTTTTCCCAATTGCCTTTCTCACCATATTCCCAACAGAGAGCTCTAGATACTTGGAGAATTCTTCCTCTTTTATCTCACCTATTTTCCCTTTTCCCTTCAATTCTCATCTTACATCACCTTTCTGTTGTTGCACATGAGTCCTACCATATTTCTAATTTTCATGAACATCTCTCTTATTGTTCTATTGTTGCGGCCACACCCTCTGACATTAGCATGCAGTTATCTACATATAACACAACATGGGAATTTGTCCCCTGCCTTTCTTCAAGCATTGCTAAATTATGCTGGAGTTCCACTTCCAGTTTCTCAATTACAAATGTTAACAGGCCTGGGGATAGTGAGTACCCCGTCTTGATTTCCTCTCTATCCTTGCCTCCTCAGATAATCCTTCAGTTATGAGTATTTCAGTTTCTCGGGCTTGGTATATGGCATGTATCCAATGTACAAACATTTCCCCTACCTACCTTTACTGCAGTGTCTTCCATAGGAATTCTTGTCTCACCATATCAAAGGCCTTCTGCAGGTCAAAGACCACAGTCCAACCTTTCTCTTCCTGCTTCTAATTCCTTGTTGTGCATAAATTCCATAAGATCCCACTATTTGTTTTATCTGCCCTTCTTCCCTTCACAAAGCATTTTTGCCCCACTTGCATTATTTTTGGCAATACTTCATCCAGTCTTCCTGTGAATACCTGTGACAACATGTTGATATCTACATTAACCAAAGAGCTAGGCCTATAATTTACCACTTCCATTCTTTCTCCTTCCCATTTAGGTATCACACTTTTAAATATTTTGCGCCAGACTCCTGTATTGTCTTGTATTCTTCCTCTAAGACCTTCCACATTCCTCTACTTCCCATCTCACAACTCTTGGGGGAATCCATCTGACCTTCCACCTTTTCTCTCTTCCATCCTGTATATTGCTTTTCTTCATCTCTGCAATCAGCTTGTGTCTTTGTTCATTCTCTTATATATATCCCTCTGAATCTTTCTACAGCTCCACTCTGGAACTTTTCCCTTCCTGTTGTTTGTAAAGCTCCCTGTATTATTCCTTGATTCTTTTGCTGATTAGCACATCCTCTTTTAAATATTCTCCACCTCCTCTCCTTGTCCCCTGTACCTCTATCTCTCTATCACTTCTTGTTTTTCTCTGTTAGCCATTTCCCTTCTGCCTCATCCACTACCCACCAGATGTCTCTCCAGTACCACTGATGAATTTCTTGCTCCATATTAATTTTATTCTCTAATTCCGCTCTCATTGCTTTTTCTCTGATCTGTGCTATTTCTCTTTTACTTTCATTTCTCTCAGCTTCCTTCTGTAACTCCTCAATCACTGCCTCCTTCCTTCCTTCACTGTTCCTAAGTTTTCCCCTGACAGTGACCTTGATTCCCTCTCACCAGGGTTCTTCCAGTTTGTGTTGTCTTTCATTTTTCTTGTAGTGGCTCCTTTATCAGTCCCTGCAGTGTTTCATTGTCTTCTGTCTCCTTTCATTCACAGCTACAGTATCACCACCTTCTCATTATTTTCTGCTTCTGTACACTTACCTTATGTCACAATGCTGTATGATCTGCTACATGTTTCTCCTGTATTTGGATCTCTTCTCTTACTTCC
Organism: Protopterus annectens; assembly: GCF_019279795.1. NCBI lineage: Eukaryota > Metazoa > Chordata > Ceratodontiformes > Protopteridae > Protopterus > Protopterus annectens. The sequence goes on from NC_056732.1 coordinate 1,559,558, forward strand.
ATTAGTTTTTCCTTTCATAAGAGCCTATTTAACCTACTTGCCTGTACTAAAATGTTTCTTGCCCAGGTTCATAGATTATTACTAGGCTTACTGCCCTTGCAGGCGATTTTAAGCCTAGCCAATTGTCCCTTATGAGAATCATACCCTGCACTTTGTGTTTGTAAGCCAAACACTTTAACCATTAGGCCATTCCCTCTCATTTATATACTTTCCCTCCATATGTCCAGACATTCACCATCTTTCATCCATAACCTAGTTCTTATTTTATCCCTTCCATACAAACCATATTTTTCCAGTTTTATGGTGACACTGCCACCCCCCCATTACTCCACCCCCCATTACTACTGTTCCATATCTTCTCATCTATATCCATTTAGCAAAAATATCCCTGTAGAATCCTTCTTTATTCTTGTTTGGTGCATATATGTCTCCTATTTTCTAGAATGTACCTTCCACCCTTCTATGCCAGATGATCCATCTACCTAGCCCACTTTTTATCACTTCCTCTGCAGTTGTCTGAAGCACTCTAAACAGCAAAACATGATAGTAAAAATGTGATTGTCTGGGACAGACTAAAATGTTATTTAATAGTCACATCACACAAGAATAAGTGCTCTAGGCACGATCTAAGACCAAGAACACTACATCTATTGGGCCAGATAACACACCAGGGTGCCTACTGGTCAGCTTGAAACATGACTTGTCTGATACCCAACAAAAGTTATTCAACATCAGAAAAAGGCTTGATACAAGTTGGAGAGGGCAACAGTCATTCCCTTGCACAAAGGTGGGGCTTCAACTGAAATGGGTAATTATAGTCCAATAAACCTGACCAATATTTTCTGTAAGGCTATGGAAAAGATTATTATGGAATTAATATATAAGTATACAGGCAAGCTACAGACTCTTGATATAACTCATTTTAAATTCATTAAGTGCAGGTCTTGCCTACTTAACCTGATTGACTTCTTCAAAAAACAGTACCAAAGCAATGGATGAGGGCGAAACAATGCACACTGCTTAAATAAATTGCTAAGGTGTTGGATGGACACCATCCCACATTCAAGTATCATAGATAAACTCTCACAGCTAAACGTTAACCCCTATATAACTCATTGGATAGCAAGCTGGCTCACAGGTGGAACCCAGGAAGTTAGGGTGGGCGACTATACCCCCTCCAAAAGACCTGTACCCCTAGCTATGTACCCAATGGTTCAGTTCTTGGGCCATTTCTTTGTGGGATTTACTTCTTGAAGGTCAAAGCTAATGTTAAGGGTTTGTGGTTGACCAAGTTTGCAGATGACTGTAAAATTGGTATAATCATAAACTCCCCAGAGGACACCAAGATCCTGCAACAGGAGCTGTCCAAAACAAATAACTGATGTCAAAATCATAGACTAAAATTAAATGTCAAGAACTATATAATCATATCATTATGCAACCATGCCTCACTTTGTAACGATTACATTGACAACACACCCATGAAAATGAATCCCGTAGTTAGTTATTTAGGAACCTGTGTTGAAAATGAACTGTCTTTTAATCACCGTTTACCCGGCATTGTAAGAAAGTCCATTTTCATTGCACAGCTTAATTCTAAAGGTATTTCTTCTAGATCCAGGGATGCAATTGTTCCACTGCACTCAGTAATCATTAGGCTGATCATTGACTATAATGCTCCTTTCAGTGTATTCCTGTCCAAACACTTGCCAAAACTTTAATAAACACAGTGCTTTCTAGCTAAAAATCAATGGCCTAAATTGTAAAAACTAGGCAAACCATCTCAAAGCTTTGCCTTTCTTCTCAGTATCATACTAGTTACTTACAGGAAACCTCTGCCTTGCATACAGAGCTTCAACAGACCCCATTTTTGCAGAGCTATTACACATTTGCAAGTCCAAAGGTATCACAAACACCCACTCAAGGGAGCTCAATCTTTACTGCAACATAAATAGAACATGTTGGGGGCTAGATTTGTATCACAGAGATACCACATCTATGGAACCATCATTCACGCCACATAAAGCAACGTACTTCTCTTTCTCTAGTCAAATATAATTTAGATGAATGGATGGGTAACCACAAATTCAACCCCCCCCCCCCCCCCGTTTAACACTCCTGTCCCTTATGAATACAGGAAACATGTTAATGTCCAAACACAGCCTTGTTCAGCCCATCTCTGGGTTATTTGTATGCAAAATATAAGAGTTAAAAACTGACACAGGAAGATAACGCTAGGCTTCTAAGATCATCACAGATCAACAGCCTACAAAGGACCTATAAACCTTGTCTGCATATTGTGGTAACACAGGTATACCGACTTCCAAAAGTTATTCCACATAAGGAAGTCAATGCATGCTGGCCTTCATGTGCAGCAATGACATAATCTCATATTAGTACAGGCACACGTGCTCATGTCCATCCACTGAAGCCAAATAAACCGACAAACCCAAATAAACCAAAACCAGTTCACTGAAACTGCCTTCAGCAAACACTGAAGCACCCCCCACACTCCCTGGAATTATATATACCAACTCCAAAGTTGCACAGCAGTGGAGAAAAGGCAGTCTCCACTTTCGCTGAGGGTGGTTTCAGTGAACTGACTCCAGTTTCTTTGCGTTCGTTGAAATCACCTTTGTGCCTGTACTAATGCTGTGATGTGAAGTCGACAACTGACAATCATCACTGAATTCAATGTCTTATGCTCTGCCTCTGTCTGAATGATTCAACATATCTTTTTGATGAGTATGGACATAATAATAATGAAGACCTCATGCCAATAATCGGCAGAATGTACTACGTACACTGAAAGGTGCTGAGCATGAAAAAATTATTCAACAAGTGAAGGAAGTCACTACCTCCTTCAGAGATAGATGCTAGCCTTGACAAATTACTTTTACATAACTTCATCAAGAAACCACAGTTCATGACTATTATCAATAGAACTTTTTCATCATCTCATGAGCAGTGGTCCATTCTAAAACATAGTAAAATTCATACACTTCACAAGCAATAGACTTTCCATGTAATCATCCACCAAACTAGGTAGATGCATATATACAGAAAGTCACGCACTTCCTGAAAACATTTTTTTTTCACAAAATGCACAATAAGGAGAAATTTTTATACACGACATACTTCACGTTTACAAAGTAGGCTTAGATTCAAAGCAATAGTACATTCCAGCACAAAGGACTCATATTCCCTTTATTACTGTAGCCAGTTATTTAAATTAAGTTCCATACTTTTGGCTGGTTCCAGTATTCCATTAATATGTTTAGTAGATCATGATGCCAAAACCAACCATCTTGATTCCTTATTATTTACTTTTAAATAAGAAAATATAATGCTAGCTGTGCTTCTGGACTGAGAGGCATTTTTAACACTGTTATTCTCTGATCTAGATTGAGGCCCAATTTACTTAATGTGCACAGTTTGCTAAAATATGTGCACGAACATTCACTGATGAAATGCAGCTCAGAAAAATACTCAGCACAAATCAGCAAAGTTATCATGAAACCTGAAATGTCATGGAACAAAATATTTGAATCCCATAAGGCAGCATGCAAACACATCTAATGGGTTTGTACATGTAATCTGGAAACCTGTTGGCAGGATGCAATGTCGAAATAATTTAGACGTAAAAGCTTTCACGGTATGCTGTTACTACACTAATGGAATAATACTTTGTTAGACAGTAATACTAAATACAGAACATGGGTTAGACACAGATGCCATCTTGAATAGCAAGTAAAATCAGAACACAGTGGATATATCCATAAAAATAATTGATAATGACTACATATAAGCATGAATGCATGTTGCCAAGTTATGATTAAAAATTCTTTGCCTGGGTTATACACTAGCCTCTGTGATCCAAAAGGCATCATCCTGTTTACATCATGGTCATCTGAGACAGTAAAAATGCTTTTACTGCTGTATTAGGATTACCAGCAGCAGCATACATTCTGGACTTGCAACATATAGTCCACTAAGAACTTCAGTAGGTACACCAAGTTGTCTGCAATACAATAAATACTGCAAGTATGAAGCATCAGAAAAAGTATTTATGTTAACTAATCCATGGTTCGTAACAGACAGTGTGCACCTGTTTACTGCAGACTTGTAGTGTTATGTGCTATGCCTAACTGCACAGGTTTATCAGCACAGATTATTTCTAAAGCATAGTATGAATGGTTGGTATACAGTGAAGGGAACAAGACACCAATGGTCCGCTTAATAAAGGTGTACCTGTTGTAGTTGAATTATCCATTGGCTCATATTGCATGCTGCAGATCCGATAACTTTGTGTTTACACAATAGCCCCACAAGATGCATCTGTCTTCATGCATAGACAGTTGGCTAGTTCATGTCCTCATGGGTAGCTTTATCATCATAAAGAGAAATGAGGTTGCATGCTCCTGCATGAGGAGCAGAAGACATTATTAATGGCTTACTACCTTAGTAGATATAATGACAGACTGTTCTACAGAAACAATGGACCATTTTACAAAACAAATATGCTAGAGGACTTCACATTAAACTACAAGAGGAGAAGGCAAAAAGGAAGGACTGGAATTCCCAGAAACCAAGGCCAGGTCAGGAAGAGATATGAGAATGTTAAGAGGTGCCAGCCAGAACAGCTTGAGTTGTAGAAGGAGCAAGTAGATTAAAAAAAATGTCTCATCCTTAAGTGCACGTGCAGTCACCATCTTACATATGACTTTTAACATAAATTACGCAAACTATGCAGTACTGCAGCTGAAAAACTTTCATAGATCCAACTAAAATGGTCAAAGAAAACAAATTTGCTTTACACAGTATGAAGTCCTAGCCATCCAATACAAAGACAAAACTGGACAAATGCATGTCTAAAATTTTACCTTCTGTTCCTCAGATTCACAGACGAGGTTCCAAGCATTGTACCAAGAATGGGTAAGAGCTACTTCCAAATAAAACCATAAAGCCAGCAGAACACTGAATACATATAAACTACCTATTACTAATTTAAAACAAAAGAGCACAAAAAGAAAGCTTGTGTATACAGTACCATGCAAGACGAGCCATTGCTCAGTCTGAGATATATAAATGCAGGAAGGAGGTTAATTACCATCAAAAGGTGATAGAAAATTCATAGTATATTCAGAAACAGGCTCTAAAAGAAGGGGTGAGAGTAATACAACTACAATGTGGTGATAAATCAGCACCTGATTGTAATGTAACACCATCTATGTTTGGCCACATGGCAAGTATTATTCATTTCAGTGTCTTAAGAACAGCAATGTTTTCAGTTGCACATTCAGATAACAGATCAGGGTACAAATGACTGAACTCTCTCATTCACTATATATATATATATATATATATATATATATATATATATATATATATAGGGTTCAAGCTCCTATGTGGTGAGACGTTTAACTGTGGTACATTTGGTTGGGGGCACGTAGCTAAAGTGGCATTCTGCTGCAAAGACATATGACTGCTTCAAATTCCTTGTGGGCACATACACACATATACACACACACACACACACACACACACACACACACAGCCATGCCCACAGCTTAAGTACCCTGAATTTAAAGGGGAGAAATAATGCCTATGGTCCCCAAGGCACCGAGAGACAGCATATAGTATGGCAGGCATTAGCTGCAGGCTGCCCAGTGGGCATATCAGTGCCAATGAAAATGCAGTATACAGTGGGTGGTGCCTTTATTATTGGTGTATTTGGAGCATTACCCCCCTTCATAGTGTCTAGAGTTCAATACCTAAAACACATACTTAAGCATAACTGTGACTACAGTAGCATGCAGGATTTGCTCTGCGCAGTAGCACACTACAACATGTTGTGCTTACATAAGCATGTACTGTACGCCAAACACAGCAATCGTTACTTCCCCTGCAAATATGCACTTGGTTAATGACGCTGTAAACATGGTGCCGTGTGCTTCTCTGTGTCCACAGTGAATTTACGACTAGTCATATGTCTCTGCAGCTGAATGTTACTTCAGCCCTGTGTTCCCAACCAAAGGTACTACAGGGAAATGTCTTGGCATCTAAGAGCCTGAACACAAACAAAACATCTCATAGCAACACAGAAGCACACTACACAAATCAAAGCATTCTTCATGTCACCTCTCACACCAAACTTCACAAAATACACATACTATACTGGCTATTCAAACAATCTGCTCTGACAAAATACACTAAAATACAATTTTGCTAAATCCATATTGGACAAAAGCATTTCTCCCTGTGTGTGTGTGTGTGTGTGTGTGTGTGTGTGTGTGTCTACATATATATATATATATATATATATATATATATATATATATATATATCTATATATATCTATATATATATATATATATATATATATATATATACACCAAACTCTCATAAGATCGAAGAATGAACAACTGAGACCACAAACCCAAGGAAGCATATTTCAGAAACTTTATAAGGTAGACTCTCAGAATACTGAAATGTAAGTTAAAATGAAATAAGTGGTTTAATTCTGTGCTGTGTCTTTAAGGATTTATAGTAAGGACATAAGAACAGGTATGGTGGAGATTATGTTCCAAGGTTGTGGTGTCGGTGTGAAATTTATGGAGTTACAAACTGTTGAAAAGATGTAGAAGTGGTAATACTTGAACAGCATGTATGTTTAGAGTTTACTTTTACTGTTGTTCTCAAAGTAGTGCAATCTCAGAGTTGGTAGATTTAATTTGCAGCAGGTGTGGGGGGGGCATAGCCCCTCATAAGGGATGTGTGGGTGGCGTAGCCCCCCCACATGGGGGGGGGGGTAAAGGGAGGCGTAGCTGCCCTGCCAAAGTGAAAGAAAGAAAAATATTTGTTCCTTTTAGTTCTGTGCAGACTGGCTTTTACTTCTGTGCAGACCGGCTTTTGAGGTAGTTTAAAAAAAGTATACTGAAAATGTTTTTGATTTCTTTATATTATGTTTTGTGAATTATTTGCATTTGACAAATGTGGTGCTATGTAGAAATGTAAAAGTGGTGCTTTGAAGTTTAATACCTGTGTTGCGAAGTAATGTTTTCATGTTGTTTTGGGTGTTTTGTTTAGGTGGAGATTAGGTACGTTACCTGTTCTTTCTGCCTGCCTCATCAGTCTGACAAGCCTGATCTGCAAGGCCATGGAATGTATTATCATGGAACTTATAAACAAAGACAATGGCAACCTTCAAACACTGGACCCCACGCAGTATGGGTTCGTGAAGGGCTGATCTTGTCTCCTGAACCTAATTGACTTCTTTGAATCAGTCTCCATAGCCGTGGACAAGGGTAAGGTGGTCCACACAGCCTATCTGGACCTCACCAAGGCCTTCGACACCATCCCCCACTCTGGAATCATAGATAAACTTCCTAAGCTGAGCATTAATCCCTACGTCACTCGACGGGTTGCCAACTGGCTTACTGACAGAACTCGCACTGTAAAAGTAGCCGACTCCAAATTCAGCTCCAGACAAGTGACAAATGGAGTACCTCAGGGTTCAGTCCTGGGACCACTCTTGTTTGGCATCTACTTCTCTGAAGTACAGGCCAACACTAAGGGGTGCTGGCTAACAAAGTTCGCAGATGACTGCAAACTGGGAGCCATTACTGACTCCCCAAATGATGTGGAGATTCTACAAAAGGGCCTTACAAAAACAGATGCTTGGTGCCAGAGCCATGGGCTCAAGCTCAATGCCAAGAAATGTATAGTTATCCCCTTTGGGAAAAAACATGTACCCGTAAATTACCACATAGGTGGCAGTACACTAAACACCGAAAGTGTGATAAAAGACTTAGGGACACAGGTAGACAATGGTCTCACCTTCGATAACCACATCGCCACAACAGTCAGGAAATCCTTCAATGTGGCACACCTCATCACTAAGGGCTTTTCATCCAGAAAAAAGGATGCCATTGTCCCACTGTACACATCCCTCATTAGACCCATTATAGAATACAATGCCCCATTTGGTATGAACCTCTCAAGATATCTGCAACAACTGGAAAGGCCACAGAAATACCTCACTAAAAGAATCACAGGCCTAAAGCAGATGCCCTATGCTGACCGTCTAAAAAAACTCCACCTATACTCTGTCGCATATCATCTACTCAGAGGCGATCTCTGCTTAACATACAAGTCCATATCAAACCCAGAGCTGTTGGACATGCTACACTTAAAGAAATCCCAATCCCTCAGAGACATACGCTCCAGGGATCTAAACCTTGTCATCACAATGAACAAAACATGCTGGAGGGATAGGTTCCTGACTCAGAGACTCCCCAGACTCTGGAACAGACTGCTCATACATGTCAAGCAGAGCACCTCTTTGGCTCTCTTCAAAAGGAATCTTAATGATTGGATGAGAGATAGAAAATTCACCCAGGGATCATGTCAGTTGCCCTGCTAGACAGGGGTCCAGGGAAGTAAATACTGTGGGAAGAAATAGCCAGGGAATTGTTATGGCTAGGCTTGCAGAGGCCCTAGGGCCAATAGCCTAGTACCAACCAAGGAACCTATGAACCTATGGCGTTTGGTATTATGGAACTTGATACTTTAAAGTTTTGAGAATGTGTATATTCAGGTTTCTGGTCTTCAGTGCTATGAGATGTTAGTATATAGAAGTCGACCCGTGTGTGTGTGTGTGTGTGTGTGTGTGTGTGTGTGTGTGTATGTATATATATATATATATATATATATATATATATATATATATATATATATATATATATATATATATATATATGTATATCAGCACCAAGCATGGTCAAATTCACTTTTAGTTGACATTTGTTTAGTTAACACAATTTGGTCTGCTAAATAAATGGTTGACAGGTGTGTGAGATCATACAACTCCTGTAGTTGGAGGAATATGTCCTTTCCACTTTACTGTGAGATCTCAGAGTTAGCATATATAATTCACGGGGGGGGGGGGTGAGGGGTACAGAAGGGCTTGCCCCTGCAAAAAAATTAAATTTTTTTCTTTTTTTATTACCTTTTAGATTATTTTTTGATGTATAAATAGTAATGTATCAATGCTTACATTGTTAACATTGTGTGTTCAAAATTAAGGATGTCGACATTTGAGTCTGTTGATTGTACTTACTAGATATATATATATATATATATATATACATATGAGTACACATTAATTAGTTGAACATTTAGAATATCAAACATTTTTTGATCCCAATACAAGTGATCAAATAGTTAGATGATAGTAGTAAGCCGACATTACTTTGTGCAGAGTCACAGTACAGTGGGGATTGGAAATTTGCCCTTCCCCCTCTTTTATGCAGTTTCATAGTGTATTAGACAGTGGTTTGAACAAGCAATACCAGCTTGAATCCTGTTTTCTTATTTTTATTAAGAATTCAAAGTGATCTTTGACACAGATCTTACAAAAGAAGCTATGACAACAGCCTGTTTTAGTAATTTATATGCTTATATCATTCCTGTACAACTAGGATTCCCTTTTGTTTGTTACATATAAATATAGATAAAAGATGTTTATTTACCAAAAAAACATGCTTTCAAATCTCCAGTGGGAATGTCAGCCAAGTGAATTATCATCACGTTCCCCAGTAAAAACAAGGATCAGGCTTAATTGGTTTTTCAGCATGATATTTTGCTACTATTACCATGACTTTTGAAAGAAGTTTATAAGCAACCACTGATCGTAAGTGGAAGCTTATTCTATAAATTGCAAAAGTATTGTGTAACGTATCTGCCACTTTTCTGTATTAACAATATTTGCTTTTGTTAGGTTCTCTTATCAAATGCCAGTTCTCCGAAGCAGTGCATTACACACACACAATTTCAAGCAAAGCTGGATCAACCACTGCCTTGAACACGAGGCAAAGGTCACCTCTAAATAATCTATATGAGGTATCTATAAGAAATAGGATATTAATGACAGTTCATGAGGCCTTTCTGAATAATTTATTTTCTAGCCCTGTGATGCTTCTACCAAGGATTCACAGAATCTTACCAATTTCATTTTGGCAGCTTATTTGCAGGCTACAACAGCCCTGTATTATTTTCGACAGTGGGTTGGATCAGTGAGATGTAAAGTCGTACATTAATTCCACTGAAGTGACTAGAAATGACATTCAAAATTAGATGCAATACAAAATATTCTTGCTTCATTTTGATTGGTACACACTAATCAAATTTCAAAATGCTGTCTGCTACTGTACCCAAGTCTTTAATAGTGGTGTAATTTTTTATCCGTTTACTATTTTTTTAATCATAATTTACTGTCTTTTTTTAAATTTTGTGTTGTTACATTTATTGACATTACAGGTCATATGATTACTAGCACACCATGTGCATTTTTTGCAGGCCTTTCTGAAATTTAACATGTTTTACTGAAGTACTCAGTTTGCAGTCATCACATATTTTGTAATTCATGACCCCTTTCCCACTTTCATTGCTGAGAAGAGTCCAAAAAAAGGTAATGACCCCAGTAGAGATCTCAGTGGGAGTCCTCCGACAAGTCCTGTTGGGATAGACAGGTAACATCCCACCTACCCATTTGCACTTTTCTTTTAATTTACAAGTGTTTTATCCCACTGAATTATGTATGATTTTAATTCAATGGTTTCAAGCTGTTTTTATTATTCCCTTATGTAGAATAGTACTGAATGCTTTAGTAAGGTCAGGATAAGCAAGGTAGTAATAATAACAACAATAATAGTAATAATAATTATACCTATTTGTTATCCAGGTAGGCCCACTGGACACACAGTCCTTTTCAGAGATGACTAGGGAGCAATACCTGGATAAGTGACTTGCTGAATGTCACCTTGCAAGGAAAAGATGGTTGGGGGAATCAAACCCTGTACTACAGGAACTACAGCTCATGACCTTAACCCCCTGCAGTCTCTTTTAGTCTTCCACAGTCTTGCACTTATTTCTTAAAAGAAAAACACAAGATTCACAAGGAAATCTTTCCCGTTAAGAAAACAATACTGTTTAATATCTAAGAGAAGTAGATCTCCTGTGTCATTTTTTTATAATACCCCTTATGGCTATATCCATAATTTTAAACAGATGACAGGTCAAGCTACGGCAAACAGGCATCTGCCATGGGAATAAGATGTTAAGGGGGCACAACTGGCACTGGACAATAGATGTCTGTTAGTCCCTGCAAGTAATGATGACAGTCATTTAGGTGATAATTGCCCCTGTGTAGATCTCATTTAGGTGATAAGTGCCTCCATGTAGATGGCATTGAATCAATGTATGCATTTAGAAACTGTAATAAGGAACTATTATACAGTTTAGGAAAGGTTTTTGACACAGTTCAGGGACAACTACTATGCAGAAAAAAATATAGCTCTTTGATATCCCAAAGTAATTTTTTTAATTCCAGGAACTGTAGGCTAGTAAAGGTCAGGTGTTCAGATACAGCAAAGACCTATTATATATATATGCAGTCATTATGTCTGTAGTTACTCAAGTAATTTCTTCCTTTGTCTCTAGAGCAGTCTGGCATATTTCTTAACTTACTGTGAAGTTAGCACTCATTTGGTTTCATGTATATTCACTACATGCTGTGTGGCTGGGTGATCACTTCACTCTTTATGGATAACACGCTCCATCCATCCAATGCTACAGAGTTACATCTGACCTTTCATTACAGTCACAATTTTCCTGTCCAGTTTTTTCAAATTTTTTTTGGCACCCTCAGACCTCACTTTTACCAGCCCCATTGTCCCACCTCCTTGCCAGGTCTACCAGCTATTCTCCTAACTCCTGAACTTACTCTGGTATTGCCGGGACCAGTCGTGGACTTATTTTATTTTTTTACTTATTTTAGTTTGTTTACTGGGGTAGTATACTGACATGATCTTAAGGGTATCCTGGGGGTTTGGCTGTGCTTCCATCCAGGTTTTTCTTTGTTTATGCTCACCTACTCTCTTTCCCTATCCACCACACTCACTAATTGCATCCGAGGGCAACTTCCTTCTTTGGACCATGCCTCTCCTTAGGGGCCATATCATTGATTGTCCTCCCTCCCAAGACAGGAACACCCATCTTTTCCCTGCCACTCCATCGGTCACCCAAGCTGCAAACTGAATCCAGGTCAGCTGGACCATTGTTAGGACTTTATCCCTCTAAGCCACTGAGCATCTCGCTTTCAGTTTTTTGATGTAACTATACAAGATCTTATTATAACTTTCATCCATTCAGACCACACTGAGTTTATAATTAGCTCATGAATATTTGGTAAGAAAAGTTAAATATTTTCTTTACTTTATTTAAAACTAGATTGTTTTTATGACTAGAGTGATTTTTGAAAGCTAGTTAGTACTTGCTTCTATATGTTATTAATTTTGTGATTCCACTAAACATTTTTTGTTGTTGTTGAATTTATCTGTATATTTATGTCTTATAACTATGTACTTATTATGGTTGAAGTCAATAATAACTCATTGACAGTATCCAAGTACGACTGCAATTATATCTGCTGTCCTAAGAGATCAAATCACTGTTTTATTGAAAAGGCTGTTTTTCAGTGCACAGCTTCAAATATAAAAAATTAAACTGATAATGCCTGAGAAATATACCTTGTAGATCACACTGCTACATTTCTTTTAACTGTATGTCAGAGGCTCTTCACTGTAAGGAAGAACAAAAAGAGCGTAAGAAAGAAGTTTTCCTCTGCTCTTGGAGCACTTTGTAAACTGTTTGCTGCATTCTGAGTGGAAACTCAGACCAGCAAGCACAATTGGGGGTGATGTGGTAGGTGGTGATAGGTAATATATTTCTCTTTGCAGAACACAGTAAACTGTGGATTTATCATTTCTTTCAGAATCCAGATTTTCTAAACTGAGCAAGCTGGACTAAACCAATGCAGTGTTTGATCACTGTGCTGCAGGAACAGTTACTGTTGTTAGTGAAGATGATGCAGACATCTGCCAGCCTATGGAATGTCCAGGCTGCACTGAAGCACATACCCTCAGTATCAAAGAAAACAGATGCACCATCCAGTACACCTGCTATCAATAAAGGCAGCCTTGCACCAAGAAACACAAGGCATGAAGGGTACAAAGACGATATATGCATGTCAGTATGAGTTTATAGGTATGCTTTGTGTTGCGGTGGAGATTAAAAGTGTACTCTATACCCCAAACCGATAAGCCGTCACTATTCTCCCAGCAATATGTACCCTTCACTCATCATTAATGATAAGGACCACATAACTACATCAGAAATTGTTATTCCCATATAGTCCATTATCCCACATGCCACTCCTAAACATTCATTTTACAATCATCTAAACCACTATTAAAGGAGAAAAAAGTGTCTAGCGCAGGCCATGCACCCCATCAGAGCCAGCCACTGGCTGACAGTGTTGAATGATTGAAGCTTGACTTCATAAATCAGGTTGCGCACACAAACAAAAAGGCAAATGGCACATGCATGGATAAAGCAAAACAGAAGCCAATAACTAAAAGATCTGCACCTTCTAAATGGTTCCCTAGACCACATGCCTGGTTGTATCTATGAAACTATGCTGCTTGAAAATTAAATGTTTCCCAGTGCATGTCATTGCCATCATTTTGCCTTGGCACAGGTCTTGTTGCTGTGGTGGAAATCTTTAATAAATCTGGATCCATAACCCTTCTTTAGCTTAAAATGACTTCACAAGTAAGTGTTATTTAATTAGTTTGATTTATACTAGCCAGACTTTCATAAAGAAAATAAAACAAAATTATTACTGAAATTCTGCTTAACAACATTCTGTTTTCAAACACTACTATGAAAGGTAGCACAAAGATTTCAGTACATGTGAATGACAGAAATATTAATTTAATATTGTATAGTGACATCCAATTACCTGCTAGAATAAAACACATAGCTAACAAGATGCAGACTTGGCACCCCTAAAATAATTTAAATGTAGCTCTAATAACTAATTAAAAAGCAAACAGTTCCGTGTAAATATACACAAAGAATTAAATTGTGTGCCTTCACAGCTGCTGTCATTGTAAATATTGTTTATGAAATGCTAAATTCATAATAAAAGGAAATTGCATTGTGCTAGGCAAGCTACAGCACATGAAGAAAGAAGACTGAAAAAGGAGATGGAATAATAAATAAGGGATAAGGGCTTCTAGTACAGAAATGTTTCTGTCCGAAAAGATTTGGCTTGTGAAATTAAAGTAACATTTTGTTTCTTCTGCTGTGTATTGCTGCTGACCTATGTCTATTATTCTAATAAGTAGCTGAATATTTATCAAGTGCCTCGTGCTTATTTACATGTCTTCATGATCTGCCATATTCCTTCCCTAGTTGTAACTTTTTAAAAAATTATGTTTCTAACAGCCATTTTCCTTGTTTTTTGTTTTTGACTTCACTAATTGCAGTACTCGCGGTATTCCTCCTCAGTCAGCAGCATCACCATATGAAATGGAATTCTGTGTTTTAGGTGGCAACCTTTTGTAATGTTGGGACCTGCTTTACAGAGTCCCGTAATGTTGAGAATGAATGGCTGAAAAACTGGACTTACATATACCAAGTCTGAGATCGCCACTGCTCGGAATATTCTCTTTTCTTCATGGTATGGTGATCTCAGAGTTAATATACATATAAGTTCAAGGGGTGTGGCTCCCCCCACACACACATTTGGTGGGGTGCAGGGAGGACTCCCCATGCAAAAAAAGTTTACTGGATAACAGCAATGATTGACATTCACTCTCCTGCATTTGCAGGAATTTTTCCCTGTTATACTCAACATTATGAGCGCTGACATTTCAATAGGGAGGCGTTTTAGGTACATCTGCATTATTTCTGTATGTTGTATGCATGCAGGTAATATCATGTAAATTGCTACGCCCAGTTCCTTTTCAAAAAGCATCCCACTGAGCAGTCCACCTATCTGGATGCATCCCACTGAGCAGTCCACCTATCTGGATGCATCCCACTGAGCAGTCCACCTATCTGGATGCATCCCACTGAGCAGTCCACCTATCTGGATGCATCCCACTGAGCAGTCCACCTATCTGGATGCATCCCACTGAGCAGTCCACCTATCTGGATGCATCCCACTGAGCAGTCCACCTATCTGGATGCATCCCACTGAGCAGTCCACCTATCTGGATGCATCCCACTGAGCAGTCCACCTATCTGGATGCATTGCAACAACAATCCAAAGAATATCACCTGCACCTGAAAAAGGTATCACTATGCGCTTGTACATTTACATGTACATATGTTAGCAACAAACATCCAGAAGACAAACCTTCAGGCAGCTCAATTCTACTTGATAAAATAACAGTCTCACAACTCAGTATCCACTGCATATTCTTCTTGTAAACAGTGTAATCTGTGTATGCATGCATCTGAATTCTTTGTACTGTATCCTATTGTTTTATCAGTAATGAGATATTTATGCTGTTGTTAAAACTGTTGTTCATGTATATATTTCTTGTTGTACTATTGCACACTAATTACTTTTGTATAAATCTCTACAAGCTTATTGTGAATTTTTTTTATGTAAATACATTGGAGCTTTTCTCCTTAGGTTTCTACTGAAAATGGGCTTCTAGCTCAATTGGACCAACCCGGTTAACAAATGTCAAATAAAAAAAAATAAAATAAAATAACAATCATTCTACAAAATTTAGTATCCATTTTATTTTGTCCTTCTCATTGTCTAGCCAGATTACCTCACCCAGTCTTACATAACCCACTGTAACCATGCTATTCAGTCATTTAGGTAGAGCATTAAAAGGTACAACCACCTACTTTTCATGAAAAAAAAAAGTGTGCATTTGCCCTTTCAAAGCACCATTAACGGGGCTCTTCAGATACTAAGTGAACATTTCAAAGATCTGAAACAGCTTGTCCTTTAGGGAAGGAGTGATCCTACAGTTTAGAAGTAATCCATGGCATTGTCCATTTTCAAACAAAAGACCAAGAAGCAGCCTGTGGAAATTTAAGGCAGTGAACATGACTTCAGAAGTGGAAAAATCGACAGAGGTGATCCTGAAGTTGACAATTGGGAATTTCATGGAGCAAAATGGACTTCTTAAAAAATTCCAGCATGGACGCATAGCAGGAAATTGCTGCCAGCCTAGTATTATCCAAGTCCATCACTGGGTCCCAGAAGGTAGACATCTGGACTTACTATCCAATTCCATCACTGGGTCACCAGGATGTAGACCTCTGGATTTATTATCCAATTCCATCACTGGGTCACCAGGAGGTAGACCTATGGACTTATTATCCAATTACATCACGGGGTCACCAGGCAGTAGACATCTGGACTTATTATCCTATTCCAACTCAGCCCAATTCCATCACTGGATCACCAGGAGGTAGACATCTGGACTTAGCAAAGCCTGTGATGCAGCTCGGCTGGGGGCTTCTTTGGAAAATGATTTGGGATAAGCGCAAGCAGTAAACTAGGTAACTGGGTTAAGAAGGGGTAAAAGGGTGGGGAGCAGCCACTGGATGGGGAAATCTCAAATGGGGAAAAAGGTGATGTGTTCTCATAGTATATACAGTAATCCCATGAAAGGAATTAAAATCAGCTGCAAAATACACAAAAAATAAACAATGAATACCAAGTAACATAAAATAAAACCAAAGGTGTTTTACAGAGAGCTAGCCCCCCCCCCCCCCATGCCCCCTGTTTTTCCATATGTCCACATATACACTAACTCCAAGACTGTGCAATCTTCTGGGTTACAGAAAACTTATTTACCCCCACAGTTCCACAGTCTTGCTCTTAACATTGGCTAGTCCTCTACTGAAATAAAAGTCAAACCAAAGACTGATACCATTTTGAAGAAAACCATGGAGATGAAACCGGTGTACCCCTCTGTCACACAGGGAGTGGACCTAGCCCTATTTAATATATTCAACTCTTGACCTCTAAAAAGGCATGGGAAATCTGAGGAGTCTTTTTGCAGAATGCAGCAAGACTGTGATAATACTATTCTGACTGGTCTGTAAGGTTGCAGTGCATGCTGGGAGGTGCAGGCCTCAAAAAAGATGGAGGAAAAAAATGGCCGGGGGCTATTGCAGTAAGCAAGAACCATTAGACTTAGTGGAGAAATGTGGCAACAAATGCAAATCAAATGTTAGTGTGTATGCCCTCAAGTGTACTGTTTAGGGATTGGAGGTAATGACGCCTGCCAGGGTCTTGTAAGACCACAAGTGGAATACTGTGTACAGTTTTGGGGTACTGCAATGAGGATATTGAAGAGGATATGTTGATTGTTTGGTATTTTTTCTGTGATCTCAACATAGACAACAAGGATCTCTAGCTGGCTGGCTAAATTTGTTGATGACAGCAAGTTAGGCGTAATAGTCAGATCAGTGAATAATTAGAAGTTATGTACTCACCATAACGTTCCATCTGAGTAGGTGTATTCATTTGTCTGCAACCTGTGGGTTATGGATCCGATATCGGATCCGAACCGGCATAGTTTCCAGCTATGGATCCAAGCTCTCAGCTCCTCCCCTCACCCATAATGCCCTGCTCTACCCTCATGACCTCAGATCGAGTTTGCCAAAGCAACAATACCCTCAAAAGGGTAACAAGTAATATGCAGGAAACTGAAAGGCCAGGGGGATAGGAGGGCGGGATGGTTGCAGACAAATGAATACACCTACTCAGATGGAGCGTTATGGTGAGTACATAACTTCTAAATCTGAAGTAGGATATTCATTTGTCTGCAACCTGTGGGACAGAGTCCCCAGCTACCTGAATCTTGGGCGGCCATCATGGAAGGATATTCCGGAGCACCGCGGAGCCAAAGGATGCTCTACCCCTGGATGCAAGATCCAACTTATAGTGAGAAATAAATGTATGAGATGAAGCCCATGTAGCTGCTGCACAAATATCATCCAGAGGAATCCTAGCCTTGAAGGCTGCTGAGGTAGATACTGACCGGGTTGAATGGGCATGAACACCCTCCGGTGCGGGCCTTCCTGACGCTTGATAAGCCAATAAAATGCACTGTGAAATCCAGCGGGACAGAGAAACTTTGGAAATAGGCTTGCCCAAATTGAATTTTGCAAAGGAAATAAACAGCTGGTCGGATTGCCTATGACCAGCTGTCCTGTTGAGATAAAATCTTAGTTGCCTGTGAACATCTAGTGAGTGTAGCCTATATTCACCTTTGTTTTCATACTTAGGGAAGAAAACAGGGAGGTTAATGGATTGATTGATGTTTGCTCCAGAAGCGATTTTAGGAAGGAAGGACGGGTTGGTCCTGAGGGAGACACGGTCCGGATAAAAAACCAAGTAAGGAGGTTTAGCTGATAAAGCTTGAAGTTCAGAAACTCTCTTGGCTGATGTAATGGCTACCAAAAAGGCTGTCTTGTAAGACAAGAATTTGAGGTCCACTGTAGCCTGGGCTCGAAAGGGGGAGCGGTCAAGGCCTGTAGGACCAAAGAAAGGTCCCAAGGAGGAACTGCTTGCTTTATAGGGGGCCTGAGAAGGAAAGTACCTTTAAGAAAAGTTTTGCACAATTTGGCTGACATAAGAGGATTAGACTCTTGACCAATGTGATAGTGAGAAATTGCCGCCAGTTGAACTTTGACTGTGGAACTGCTGGCACCATCATTAAAGAGAGAGGTTAGAAAATCAAGCACTACGGGGAGAGGAACCGTGAAGGGATCTAGGCCTTGCCGCTCCGCCCACACAGAGAAACGTTTCCATTTGCTTCGGTAAACCTTTCTAGTGGATGGTTTATGAGCCGCCACCAAAATAGCCTTTACCGGTGAAGAGATACCGGGAGTCCTTATCAAGAGTGGAACTGGAGCAGCCAAGCGGTCAGCTTCAGGCTGTCCAGGTTCGGAGGAGGAATGCAGGATGGATGGGATATCAGATCCGGAATAGGATCTAGAATCCAAGGAGGATTCACCGAGTGAGACCTTAGGAAGGGGAACCAGATCTGTCGAGGCCAGAACGGAGCAATGAGAATCATTCTGCAACCCACCCGAGAGGCTTTCTGAAGAACTTGCAGCATCAGAGGCAAGGGTGGATAGGCATACAGAAGACCGGGTGGCCAAGCATGCACCAGAGCGTCTCTTGGGGTACCTCCGGGAGGAGGTATCAGAGCGAAAAACTGTCGCACTTGGTGTTTGAGGGAGAGGCAAAAAGATCGCATGAAGGGGTTCCCCACCGTGCGAATATGCGTTCCGCTACTTGACAATTGAGAGACCACTCGTAAGGGGTCAGAATGGTGCGACTGAGCTTGTCCGCTAGGATGTTGGACCGACCGGAATGCGTTGCTATGAGAAAGCGATTGGTGGAGATTGCCCATTCCCAAACTCTCATGGCCTCTCGACAAAGAGGGTAAGACCTTGTTCCCCCTTGCTTGTTGATGTACCAGACAACAGACATATTGTCCGATTGAATCGCAATTGTTCCCAAGGGAAGAAAGTCCTGAAGCGCTAGCAACGCTAAGAGCACTGCTCTCATCTCTAGAACATTGATATGCAGTAAGGTCTCTGAATCGTTCCACGTGCCTTGGACTGTCCGGCCCGCGAAGTGCCCCCCCCACCCGAGGCGGGAGGCATCCGTGGTCACCGTGGCGAGAGGGGGAGAAGCACAAAATGGGCGACCCTCGTGGAGATCCGGGGAGTGGAGCCACCACAAGAGGGACCGCTTGCAAGCCTTGCTGATCGCTATGGGATGATGCATGGGGAGAGCAAGGTATGACCACTGTACTAAGAGCGTCCACTGTAGAATGCGCATATTGAGCCTGGCAAGAGGAAGAAGTGCTATCGACGAAGCCATGGACCCTAGAGCCCTCAGGACCAACTCCGCTGGAACAGAACATGAATGGAGAATGGCCCGCACCTGGAGCTGCAGATTTAGAACTCTGTCCGCAGTGAGGAAGGCTCGTAAACTCCTTGTGTCTAGTCTGGCCCCTATGAAATCTAAGAGCTGAGTGGGTGCCAGGTTGGACTTGTTTGTATTTATTGTGATGCCCAGAAATGGAGCAAGATGGAGAAAGGAGTCTCGCGCCGAGAGAAGTAGATGCCTTGTTGGGGCGGTAAGGAGCCAGTCGTCCAGGTAGGGAAAGACCTGCACCCCCTGAAGCCTCAGGTGGGCCGCTACCACTGCTAGTACTTTGGTAAACACCCTGGGGGCTGTGGTGAGACCAAAGGGAAGGGCCCGGAACTGGTAGTGACTGGCTCCCAGCCGGAAGCGGAGAAACCTCCTGGAGCGTCTGTCCATTAGGATGTGGTAGTACGCGTCCTTGAGATCTATCGAGCACATCCAGTGGCCTTCTCCCAGAAGGGGGAGAATAGATTGTAGAGTGACCATTCGGAATTTTTCTTTGGGGACTGCCAGATTCAGGAGAGAGAGGTCTAGGATTGGTCTTAGTTCCCCCGTCTTTTTTGGCACTAAAAAGAACCTGGAGTAGAACCCTGATCCGATCTGGTCTGGGGGAACGGGCTGGATGGCTCTTTTCTCTAGCAGATGGCCAATTTCTGCTAAAGCGGCCTCCCTTTGACCGGGTGGTACGTCTGGGAGGGACTTCATCTTTGGATGGTGAAGGAAAGGAATGCGATATCCCCTGGATATGATTTGGAGAACCCAGCGGTCCGATGTTATGGACTCCCATGCCGCTAGGTGCCCCGAAAACCGTCCCCCGACTGCCTCCAGAGTAGAGCAGTCGGGCAACCCCTCAGGGCTGCTGCGCGGGCCGTTCAGAGAAAGGTTCCCTGGACCCGAAGTTTCTGGGAGCCCCTCTGCCTCTAGGGCGGCGTCCTCCCTGTCCTCCTCTGCCACGGAAGGACTGGTTGTCCGGAGCAGGCTGGGACTGCTGCGACTTCGGAACCACATCTTCTTCTGACCCTTTTGGTTCCTAGAATAGGGCCTCTGGGGTGCAGAGAAGCGGATTCCGATGGCAGACAGCGTCTTCCCGTCCTTCTCGCTCTGGGTCAACGTCTCGCGAACGGTCTTGCCAAACAGAGCAGAACCATCAAAGGGGGCGTTCGCAAACGACGCCTTGAAGGGCTCAGAAAAATCGCAGTGGCGGAGCCAGGCCTGACGTCTAGTGACCAGTCCTGTCCCCGCAGCTCTAGCGGCCCTCCGTAGCATGGGAGAGTAGCCGCCAAGAATTATTTGTGACAGTCCTAAGAGTGGCCATTTTGGTGGAGTGCAGAGCGCTGTCCTCCTCAAGGAAATGGACTCAGGGGGGGATGCAGCGTACTCCTTAATAAGGTCTCGCTGCATCCGAATAACATGTGCCAAATAGTTCAGCGCCCTTACCGAAAAGGTCGCCGAACTGAACATCCGCTTCCCCAAGCGGTCCATCATCGAGACTCCTTGCTCCCTCGGTGGGCTGAGGCACTCTCCTGAGCCACTTCCTACTTTGTGGCCGCCGCCATCAACATGGCATCTACAGGAGGCCCCTTACTCCAATGGGTCCTGTCAGAAGGCGGGCTAAGGATTTTATCAGGTCTTTTGGGAATTGGCTCCACGGTGTCCGGTTCCTTCCACGCCCTGGTGGTAATAAGGTCCACCAGGGGGTCGGCAGGGGGGGACACCCAAGAGGTAGACGGGCCCGTTTCGAATGCCTCCAAGAACACGGACTCGTCCGAGGACGACTTGGGGGCAGACCACCCCCCCCTGATACGGAGCATTTCCATGATGTCTCCGAAGGAGACATCCTCGGGTGACCGTGGGGAGCCTTCCCTTCATCCAAGTCCGTGTCTTCAGTGAGAGACTCAGGGAGTCAATGTGCCTCCTTTTGCCGTATGCTTGCGAGGAGCCTCCTCTGGGGGCTGTCAGAGGAGTCCTCGCAGCAGCAATTTGCTCCATAGGAGCAACTTGGGGCACAGAAACGGGCTGTCCCAGGGGCCGGATGGTGGAAGCCTGGCCCAGTGCAGAGGGAGCGGGACGGAGCGAAGCAAGTGCCGGGGTCCGGAGACCCTCAACAGAGCCCTCTCCACTACATCAAAAGCCGAAGGGGAGCCGACCTCGACCAAAGGATCCGACAATCGGCTCCCCCTCGGATCCGAAGAGTGGATCGGAGCCGGCGCCCAGCACTCGGATCCGAAGGACAGTGCGCTCCGACACAGACGGCGCCGAAGGAGCACTGATCCCCCCGGATCCGAAGCTCGGATCCAGGCTCCGAGAGATCGGGTCCGACGCACTCGAGGGCATGGTCGGATCCGAAGTACCAAGTACTATCGGCTCCGACCTCCCCCCGGCTCCGAAGCTGCTCGGCTCCAGTTGCTCCGAACCCGGGAAGCGGGTCGGAGAAGGAGCAATAGGCTTGAAAAAGGGTGTTGAGCTCCCCCCCGGAGGGGGGGGAGGCAAGAGCACTCCCATCTGCATCTGGGCCTGGATGAACCTTCGCATCATCCGGTCCAGATCAGCATCCGAAAGGCTATGGGTAGATCTCGACGAGGCTACCGAGGTAGGCCTGGAATGCCTCCTCGACAGCCTCGCCGGAGATCGGGTCTCCTCCTCCTCAGGACCCGGTGAGAAGCACACAGGTGACCGGAGCCGAGAAGGAGGAGACCGCTCCAACAAAGAAGCCGGGGGAGAAGCCCGCTTGGCCGGCGGGGCCGAAACAGAGGTCTCGGCCCGCCGCTTGTGGTGCTTCTCCCTCCGGTCCTTTTTAGATGCATCCCTCTCCTGTCCTGAAGCGGGAGTTTGAGTCCCAGGAGCAGGAGGGGGTGCTACCGGGGGAACAGCTGCAGCCGCAGGAGTCCCCGAAGGAGCGGGGGTCGGAGCCGAGTCCGGCGGTAAAAGACCCGCCAAGACCAGCTTGGACCTCCGCTCCCTCAGTGCCCTGGGGTTGAACCCTGCACAAATGGAACAGCCAGATGTGAGGTGTTCAACCCCAAGACACTTAACACACCGAGTGTGGCCATCAGCCGGTGAGAGCTTATGGCCACACTCGGAGCATTTAGAGAAAATTGACTTAGGCTGGTCAGCCATAGTCAAAAATTAACCAAAAGTTACAGAAGTAACTTAAAACAATAAACTATAAAAAGCACACAGGCCTCACACACACTCTACGTACCAGCGAGGGGAGGGAATAAAATATACTACTGTAAATAAAATTAAACTAAAAACAGTCAATAAAAATAGGAAACCTACAACTTTCACACAAAAAAGTTTAAAGAAAGCAAAAAAATTCTATTTTAGTACAAGAAAATCCACTTAGCTGAGAGCTATAGAAACCACATCCAGTTACCAGCGCGGCAAACAAGATCTGAGGTCATGAGGGTAGAGCAGGGCATTATGGGTGAGGGGAGGAGCTGAGAGCTTGGATCCATAGCTGGAAACTATGCCGGTTCGGATCCGATATCGGATCCATAACCCACAGGTTGCAGACAAATGAATATCCTACTTCAGATTACAAGTTCTCTTCAGGTAGAACTATCATGCACTAATACATGATGTAATGAGAAAAGGATCAAACTAAATGCTAAGAAATGCAATATCATTTCCTTCAATAAACAATAAATTGCTACCAGCTACTGCATCAATGATACCCCATTCTCCAATGAATCTATCTTCACAGACCTGGGCACCTGGATAGATGTTTGCTTCTGCTATAATCACCATGTAGTGAGAGTAGTCAGTAAATCCTTCTATAATTCACAATTAATCATCAAGCGGATGTCTTCCAAAACCAAGGACATTTTTTCTCCTGTACTTTGCCCTGGTTGAACCCATTAAAGAATATAACACATCTTTTGGCATGTATCTCACTAGACATATAAAAAAAATGTGAACAACCAAAGGGGATTCAATCAAAAAGAACCTCGGGCCTCAAACATTCTAACTATCTTGAAAGGCTGGAGTCACTCACTCATACAGACTCTTGGGGGGAGATGTATGCCTTGCTTTATGTGCTCTCAAGGATGCCATTATCTCAAACCTCCTTTTTTTCAATGTGTCAAAGCTGAGCTGCCAACACTAGAACAGAAATCTGAACCCACATGAGGGGATAAATAAATCTAAATGGAGAGATAGGGGTTCATCACCAAGCACCTCCCCTTGTTCTGGAATACAGTCACTTTGCATGTCAAGCAGTGTGTTATTCTCTGTCTGTCTTCAAACATAGTTTACAAAATTGGATAGATACTGTAAAATACACTCTAAGGTTTTCTGGCCTTGTCCACCTTGAAAAGGTTGGTAGAGTCTTAGAGTGGTTATTAACACAGTACACATGACCTCAGGTCTAGTTCTATGTCTAAAGGGAATGGATGATGGCATTAAACTGAACAAAAAAACAGGAGTTGGTAAGAGAGAAGCATGACTTCCAGATTAAGGAATGACATTTCAGTCTAGGCACCAAAAATACTTTTTCATAAACAAGATGGTACATGGGCTGAGTACGTTGTCAGAGTGTTACGTAAAGCTAAAGCATTTATAAGGCTTGAGACACTTAGAACAAGAAAAAGAAAACGGGATGGGAGTGACAGCTTTCCTTGGTTGGGTGTCACACCATTTTGGTATGCATTTTGGTTGGGAGGGTGGCCTAATGGTTAAGGTGTTTGCCTTACAAACACAAGGTGCAGGGTTTGAATCTCACAAGGGATAATTGGCTAGGCTTAAAATGGCTCGCAAGGGCAGTTAGCTTAGTACTTATCTATGAACCTCTGAACCACTCAGACCAATCAGCACTCAGCTTTCTTATAGTTTGCTGTTATGTTAAGCCTTCAAGGTATTGAACATTGTCCACCCAGTCCCTTAATAATTTCCATGGTACTGGGCTCAAGAATCAACTCTGGGGCCTGTTTAGCATTCTCCTTATCTTTTCTGTCCTTCAGAGAACATAAGCCACTAAACAATCATGTCGTCACAATATTTAATATTCTGTAAGTGCCTCAGGAAGCTGTGTGTTTCTCCTCAAACATGACTCTCAGAACAGTACTTGAAATGATTTCCTACAATACACCATAAACAGCTCAAACTACTTCATTCATGTTTAGAATGTAGTATCATTGACAATACAAAACATACTGTTCAGTAGATGTAGTTTGAAACATTCTACATTCCTGACAATTCCCAATGCATTTACTTCTCAGAAGTCTCTTTAATGACTTTTTTCATGGAGTACGAGAAGTTCGGTATTTCCATATGAAAGGCACCACTGCTGCTGATATTAATGGTCACTCCTTATGTGACTTTCCAGCTACATAAATCACCCAGGTATATGTGGGGTATAGATTCCCATAAGCTGTTGGTTCATCATAACCAGAAACATCTAGGACCACTTGCAATCACACTGATACTTACCTTTGTGTCATCGCTCATGTCCAGTATTAAACCTGTAAACAGAAGACCCCGATGCACCTCATTCACTGAACTACAGACTCAAAGAATTCAGCAGCAGCACTGTCACATTGCACTCACTCACTCAGCTAGCTCTAGGCGCAGTGGCAGGAATACAGGCTGACTCCTAAGGTCATTAGGTTCAGAAAAAAATCTATCATTTGGGTCAGCATTGAAATTTTACAAGTTATTTTATTTATTTTACTTTGAATTTGTTAGCTGGGGTGCAGCACTGATCCCATTGGACCTATTTCCGTCTCATTCCAGTGGGTAAACACAACAGATGACATGAAATCATATACAGAGTGAATGGCAAAATGTAATCTATGCATATATTACACAAAGTGAATACCACAGTTGGCTTCAGGGGGCTTCAGGGTATAAAGGCAATAGATAAATGATATTATGATATTATATACAGATTCACTGAAAACAACACAATATATACATGCATGATACATAGAGTAGAAATCAGAGTTGGCATGCTAGAAGAAACACAAACAAAAATAGTCAGAGCAAAGTCTGTAGAGAGAAGAAGCGACTGAAGAGGTTAAGCTATACAACCAGAAAGATAGCAGTTGCATTTTCCTAGGGTCTTGAAATCTGCTTTTATTTCTGACAGTAAAATAGGGTAAGAGGAATGATCTTTAAGAAAAGAAGTGAGAGATTGCCACAATTTGAGACCAAGTAATAAGAAAGCATGGTCTCTGCAGTGAACTCTAGTTTAGGGGGTTTGGAGAAGAGGACGAGTGATTATTTCTAAGTTTGTTTGTTGGTGTATCTGAAAAGCCGGGAGGCTAGTAGAGGTGAAGGTGTCATTACTGGTAAGTTTAAAAAAAAAACGTAATATTTTGATAAGTTAGAAGGGATGACGTTTATATGGTTTTCAATGTTGAAGTGCCTCGATACCGTATCGTGTCAGCTTATTCGAACTGATCCCTTCATTACGTTTAGACCACATGAACACTAGAAATCATTAGCACAGTTACATAGTGGGAAAGTTGGTACATTTTCTTTTTCAACTACTTGAATACTCAACTACTAAAGGAAATGTACATCTTTTAACTGTGACTGAATATTTTTTTCAGAATAACAGTACACAAATTCTCCTAGATGCTTCAGTTCATTTCACTAATCCAACCATCCTACAAGTGATCACAGTAAAACTATCAAAAAAAGCTCATCAATCTCTGTTTGAGGAAAAATGTCGTTTCCAGTAGGACCAACACCTTTCTTCAAAAACCACCACAAAAAGAACTTGCCTTTTTCCATGAGCTGTGGCAGACCCATTATTTGTAGCAAAACATGAGAGTTTCAGGGTGCACAATTGTTTGCGTGAGAGTGTGGAGGCATAAACAGCCCTGCAGCAGAAAACTCAATTAGCAGTTTGTAAGACACTGTTCTTATTTGAAAATAGCATACTCTGTGTTATGTATGGAATATATGTATATACTGTCCTATATTGTGTTACACATTCAGTTACTGTACCCTGTTAAATATCTACTAAGCCTGTACATAATAAACGTCCACTGTCACTAATATAATTCCTCAATCTTGTTTCATTCTTTCCACAAGGCAAGCATAAAAATGTTATTAATTAACTATTAATTAATTTATTTATTTGCATTTGTTTACCAGGTTGGTCCCTCTGGGTAAGAAGCCCATTTTCAGTGAAGGCCTGGGTAGAAAAGCTCCACATAATATAAAAATGTTAAAAAAATTACAAAAAGAGTGTCAGTACTATACAATAAAATGATCAGCGAAAACAAAGATTAGGGAATATACAGTACCAAATGACACTACAATACAACAAGCTATTTTGATTTTTACAATACATTGTAGGAAAATACATGATATATAAGAGGACAAAAACCTTGGTAGTCATTTAAGTACACAAGTATAATATTAAATTTGTGGGTGTTAAGCAACAAACCCAGGGAGAAGTTGCTGCAAGATGCATTTATTTGCCCTACAGAATTTTATTAGAAAACAAGAGAAGCGGAAATAGTGCAAAATAAAAAAGCGAAAACAAAAAGAGTTTGTGTTGGTAAAGGAAAACAGAAGACATTGTACTGATGCATAAAGAAGCAGAAGTCACTCAAATATAATGTCACAATGGTCATGCTATCTTCTTTGATAAATAATTTCAGAATTCTTTCTATTCGTTTACACAATGAAAATACCCAGAAGCCCCACAATTCTACATTGTTTGGTCATAGACAGCATCCACTGGTTATTAGGGTTAGTCAAACTGAGAGTACAGCTGATCTTTTACAGGGAAGTTTCCTTTGTTGTGTTCATTTATCTAACTACATACCTTCTAGAAGATGACTGCAGATGGGAACTGCCCACTTTACATAATCAGATTTGTGATTATTATTGAAGGCTGTTGTCCAATGGGCAGAAGAGTGAAAACAAATCACTGAAACCCACTTTCAGCTAAGATGAATGAAAGCTTTTTTTTTTGCACCCTACTGTGGAAGGAGAACCCCTAACCTATATATAACAACTCCACTGTCCCGCAATAGTGGAAATAGGGTAGATCCACTGAAAATGGCTTTCAGAGATAATGTCCTTACACTATTGTCAGTTGGACAAACAGGGACGGATGCAAACACATATCCTCAGATAATCTGCGCTCTTTACTACTTTTAGGATGAGTTGCAGCTCCTGTCATGATTACAACATCTCACAAAGTCGCACTCAGGATATCACTCTCGGACACAGTACATCCAGATTTAAATGCATTTCAAAGCTGAATAACTCCAGCAGCTTAGACATTCAGTGACATTCAGTGTTCATGAACCAAGTGCAGCAAAGCATCATGGGTACTGATAATACAATAAAATGTATGTTCATGCCAGCGAAAGCTTTTTTTGTTAATATCATAAGGGTGCTTATGAAGGCAGTTTATTCAGTAAATGTTTCAAGAAAGTTCAGTAGTGGTGCCTGTTGTAAAGACAAGTAGTCAATATTTTATTTACTCGGATAATTACACATTTTAAGAATAATAAATCTCCCTGTTTTATTTCTTAAAATATTTTAAATCACATGCAGTTTTACTTTTTATTTTAATTTACATACAACAGTCTGCAATGTACATTTTTAGGAATATTCATAAAGTATGAGAACGTGGCCTTAGCAAATGCAGGAACAGAACTAGTTAAAACTAAAAACAACACAGTCATAAATCTTAACCAAAATGACAACACTCACAAACAAGCAGTTAAAATCACTTTGTCACACAACTACAAAAAAACTGTCACCCCACCATTTTGAAATAATATATACCGAAAACATACTTAAACATTGTGGTCTTTAAGATGGCAATGCTACCTCCTAATAAACAAGTCCTGGTACTCACAGACACAGTGTGCCATCCTGTAAAATGGCCATGCTCAGTGTGTGCAGTCTGCCTGCTTAGTAGGAGTGAGATTCAGAAAGCTGAATACATGACAAGCTGGTACAAAATGGGACCAAGAAAGGAATCATTCACAGCTGTCTGTACATGACAGTGTCCCCATAATCTGCAATCCGCACATGCGGGCACAGAGCCACACGGGCACATGCAGAAAAATAAACACACACACACACACACACACACACACACACACACACACACACACACACACACACACTCTGATACAGTTACAGTTAGACACAGTGACATACTCTCACTTATGCTCAGATACATAGATAACCTATTCAAAATTTCCACCCTTTATACTTACATCAAGCATTTTTAAAACTGTAAACGTAAAATAGTGCTGAGGACCTGCCTCTATTACATGTTTAGCTAAGGCATTCTTTGATCTTCCATTATGAATATTACCAATGTGTTCTAAAATACTCTCTTTAAAGACACTATTTTACGTTTACAGTCTTAGAAGTGCTTGATGTACGTATAAGTGGTGGAGATATGACCAATAGAACTGAGTGGTCTGAGTTACGGTGGATTATATATTTCAGGGCGGACGCTCCACACGTCTGAATGAGTTTTCTTCTATCAAACCTTTTTTTGAAATCACGTGGGCTTAGACACTGATGTCACTGGTTACTTTTTTTATGAATGGAAGCCTTTTATGGATGGAAAGGGAATCTGTATTTATAATCACGTGTCTTTTAGAGTTTTTTGATTTGTTGGATTAATCTTTAAAATGTATGCTTACTTATGAGTTGTTTGGTCTGAACAAGCGGTTTAATCACCGCAAAAGCGCTCACCATTTTATATTGCTTTTTATTAACGTTTTTTCTATTGGTTATAGCCGCTGTGTTGGTTGTATTTGCTTTTTCGTGTTACTGCTCAAAGCCTCAAAACTGACTTTGTCCCATGAGAATGGAGAATTGCAATGGTCATTCCCCATCGTAAAGGATGACCTTCAACAGATCCAGGGAACTATAGACCCCTTAGTCTGACTAGTCTTATTTGCAAAGCCATGGAAAGAATTAGCGTGGAAATGATCAACAAAGACATAGGAGATCTCGTCCCAGTTTGGCTTTGTCAAAGGAAGATCATGCCTACTGAACTTGGTGGACTTCTTTGAAAAAATCACCAAGGCAATGGACAAGGGTAAAGCAGTGCATACTGCTTAACTTGATCTGGCTAAGGCATCAGATACGACACCCCATGTAGACATTGTTAAACTTATGGAACTAGGCATAAAACCCTTGATAATGTGCTGGACAGCCAAATGGCTCATGGACAGGACCCAGGAGGTTAGGATCGGTAAGGCCACCTCCACAAAGAGGCTGGTCACCAGTGGAGTCCCTCTGGGCTCTGTGCTGGGCCCACTCCTCTTTAGCATCTACTTTTCAGAGGTCAAAGCCAATGTCAAACGCATCTGGCTGACCAAGTTCTCTGATGAGTGCAAGCTCTGAGAAGTCACAGAATCTCACCATAATGAAAGCACCCTACAGGAAAATCTAACACAGGCAAATGACTGGTGCCAAAGAAAAAACTGAGTGACAAGAAATGCATTAGAGTACCTTTAGGGAAGACAGCCACCTCGGGAAACTATGCCATCAATAAAACAACCCCAAGAGTTGATTCACTAGTTAAGGATGTGGGAACTCATGTTGATAGTAACCCAGCTGTACAACAGTGTGTGTATGTTGTACCTTTAAGAAGCGTTTCAAGGTTGGTAAGTGCATATAAATAGCCAGCATGTGGTAGCTTCTGTGTCATTTTGTGAGTGCACTCAGAGAGTGAGCATGTATGAGTGTAATAGTTGTTTTATAAGTTTATCTAGGTTAAAGTTATTAAGCCTCAATCCTGATGTATTTCTACATAATGCAGCTGCTTGAACAGAACCCACAAAGACTCAGCTATTTTATCCTGACTAGATGAGTGACATGGTGTCAGAACCGGGATTCC
The DNA here is from genome assembly GCF_019279795.1 of Protopterus annectens. Lineage (NCBI taxonomy): Eukaryota > Metazoa > Chordata > Ceratodontiformes > Protopteridae > Protopterus > Protopterus annectens. Next base: position 1,590,229 of record NC_056732.1, read on the forward strand.
AGAGACTGCTTTTCAGAGCTAGGAGGTGCAGAGTTAACAGTGAAAGTAAACTAAGAGAAATGAACATGATAATGGGCCAGAAACGAACCAAAAGTAATGAAAACTTGTACGAACGATTTATTTTATAAAAAAGATAAAATGGAGCATTACAAGGGCACAAGCCATATTATTAAATACGCAAGAGGCATAAAACATTTATTAATTAAATGAAATGTTTAAAATTAAGTTATTTAATAGAACGATTATCAGAAAAGCACATAAGGGGATTGGAATTACCTCAGACTTGCAAAACGAGCATGTTTAAAGTAAAACAAGCACAAGAAAAGTATACTGGGCATGAAAAAAGATTAAACGAGCAAAACAAATACAATAAAGGGCAAAAAGGGCACATTACACATAAATAATGCAAGCTGACTGCATTTTTCTTTGGCAAAGTACTGCTTTTTGGCATAACTACTACTTCGCACTGTGTTCAGGGCATGAATAGAGTTATTCAAAGTATCTAAAACTGTGTAAAAGTGCTTACAGTGTGTGCTTATTACTGTGCATTTATTCCAGAGAGTTTATTTGTCTGCAAAGTGCAACTATTTCGTAAAGTACAGTCAAAATACAGCCATTTCAAAACGTTTCTTGTGGTGGCTGTGTCTATTCACAAAGTGCTGCCATTAAAGTGGGTTTCTTGCACTGCAAAGAGATATTTAGCAGGGTACAGTCATTTGGGGGACATTTCGGTGTGCCGTGTACTGTTTTTTGCAAAGTGCAGTTACTTTGAAATATTTCTTACTCTGAGCTTTTTCTGCCCAATAAATTCACACAGTACAATTATTTGAAATGTTTCTTACACTGATAAAAAGTGATTTTCTACAGTACAGTGATTTCAAGAGTATCACAGTGCCTGAGAGACTTATTTCGCAAAGTTCAGTTATTCAGAGGCTTGTTCTGCTATTGGGCATAGTTACAAGTACTAGTATATATTTCTGGCATATGTAAATATGTGTATGTTCGTGCATACTTTTAAAAGCCCTCGTTGCTATGTGTTAACATGGCAGATGGATTTTGAAAACCCTCACCATTGGTGTTTGATCAGAATATTACAGAGAATTGGAGAATATCTGAGCAAGAGTATGATATTTTATACAAGCAGCTTATTCAGATAAAGATGCATGTACCAGAGCTTTCATTTTGCTAAGCCTAGCTGGGTCAGAGAACACTGAAAGAGAACGTCCATTTGTGTATGCACCAGCAGTATATGAGGGAGAAGATGAAAAACGTCATATTGTTGTACAGGCTAAATCAATGGAAGACCCTGAGTGTTTGAAGCACAAGTTCAGGGAAATGTGTAACCCCTAGAGAAATAGTACATTACAGAGGCATTTGTTTTACACAAGAGATCAAAAAACAGACTTTTGCAGCTTATGTAACTGACTTGAGAAACAAAGCTAAAATGTGTTGGTTTGGGGACTTAAAACATGAAATGGTTAAGGACGGGCTTATGTGTAGTAATTATACTGCTGCAGTGAGACAGATTTTGCTTCGTGACAGTGATTTAATGCTGATCAAATCCATGAAGTTACAGAAAGGCACACAAGTATGCTTGCAAGTGATAAGAGCATGGTTTCAGCAGGCTCCAGAGCAAATGTAGATAGCATGCAACACGTGGCTAGCAGAAGCAGGCCTTAGCACGTGACAGCTGCCACCCCTGTAGGTTTACCAGAGAGACCCTGTAGTTTTGCAGCAAGTTTTAAGAAAAGGACATGCTCAGTGCAGTACAAGGGTGAGTCAGCAAAACCCAAAAACAGCTTTATTGTTAACTGTTGCAATTGTGGTGCCAATCCCGAGTCTAAAAGAGAAAAATGCTTAGCATTTGGTCAGGAATGCCATAAGTGTAAAAATTTGAACCATTTTCAAAAGTTTTGCAAATCAAGTAAACCTCACACAGTTATAAATAAGGGTCACTCGAAAAAGCAAGTTGATTACATAGAGAGCTGCAATTCTACTTTCTATGTAGATGGTGTATCAGTAATTGCTGAAAAGGTCGATGGAGTAAATTTGTTAACAAAGAACAAAGTGTTTTGTACTGTCTAGATCCATGGTAAATCCACCAAGCTTAAATTGGACACTGGCTCAAAGTGTAATGTTATGCCAGCAGACACATTTGCTAAGTTGAGAGCTGGTGAGTAACTTAATGTGGCCAGTTGTGCAAAGCTTGGTGCTTATGAAGGTTAAGAAATTCAAACCGAAGGCTCAGTAGTGCTTTTATGTTATTTGGCTAAGAACTGTTATGATTTGTTATTCTATGTAGTCCCAAGACCTGTGCAGTCAATAGTGGGTCTTAGAGACAGTTGAGAATGAATTTGCTTGCTTTTGCCAAAGAAGTTCATCATATAAGCACATGTCCTAGTTCCAATTTTACTGAAGCTATTTTCTCAGAGTATGCTGATGTTTTCGATGACAAGTTGGGCAAATTTCCAGTTGTGTATTCCATTAATTAAACCCAGAAGTCAGTCTGGTAGTCAGACCAGCAAGAAAAGCTCCAATAACTATGCAGGATAAAGTCAAAGCTCAGGTGGATAAAATGGTGCAACAAGGTTCAATTTGTCCAGTTACAGAACCAAGTGAATGGGTGTCATCCATGGTAGCAGCCCACAAAAAAAGCTCAGACGAAATCAGAATATGTATGGACTCAAGAGATTTGAATAAAGCATTAAAGAGACCGCATTATCCAATGCGTACAGTCAAGGAAGTCGCTGCCCTAATACCAAATACCACTGTTTTTTCTGTCTTAAATGCAAAAAGTTCATTTTGACAAATGATGCTTGATCGTAAATCCTCATTATTGACTACTTTCAGTATCATATTTGGCAGATATAGATTCCTCAAGATGTCTTTTGGAATAAATTCTGCAAGTGAAGTCTTCCAGCATGCAATAGAACACATTTTTTCAGGTTGTCCTTGTGCCATAATAACAGATGATTTATTGGTTGGAGGCAATGGTGAAGCAGAGCATGACAGAAACCTTAAGAAAGTTCTAGACAGAGCCCTTGAAGTGAACTTAAAACTCAATCCTCTGAAGTGCAAATTCAGACTACCAGAAGTTACATATGTAGGTCATTTATTTACTAGCACTGGCTTATGACCAGACCCATCCAAGCAAGCAGCCATTTTTGAGATGCTGGCACCAGATAATGTTCAGGGTCTACAATGTTTTCCTGGTATGGTCAACTACTTAGGCAAGTTTATACCAGACTTCAGTGAGTTGACAGCATCTTTGAGAGAGCTGACATACAAAACTGTTACATGGTCTTGTTTGGAACAGCACCAGAAGGCATTTGAAGACCTTAAGCAGAAAATTGCCACCCCACCTACATTAAGATACTATGATGTCAATAAACCATTAACTGTTTCCTGTGATGCTTCCAAATTTGGTCTTGGCGCAGGTATTCTTCAAAGAAAGCAGACCAGTAGCCTATGTATCTAGAACTCTTACCCAAACTGAAATGTAATATGCTCAAACTGAGAAAGAACTTTTGGCAACAGTATTTGCATGTTCAGAGTTTCATGATTATATCTATGGTCGAGCTATTCTAATTGAAACTGATCACCAACCTCTAGTTACTATTCTAAAGAAGCCTATGCATTCAGCTCCTGTGAGATTATAAAGAATGATGCTCAAATTACAAAAGTACAACTTCAAAATGGTCTCTACAAAAGGCAGACTTCTTTATCTGGCTGATACCTTATCCAGATCACCCAGAAAGACAATGGAACTGCTTCCAGCAGAGAATTTTGACTTTGACATCATGGAAGCGTATAATCTTTCTACCATGAGGCATGATGAGCTGAGAAATCATACAAAGATTGATCCGATTTTGCAAAAGCTCAACTACTACATTAATGTTTGATGACTGTCAAAGCAATCTAGTGTACCACCTGAAGTGCAAACATATTTTCCTTACAGAGATGAGATGTTGATGGAAGATGACATTATTTTCAAAGGTCCTAAAATTGTTGTTCCTACTTCCTTACAACATGAACACATCCAGATTTTGCATCGTGGTCACCCAGGTTCCGAATCTACCAAAAGAAGGGCGAAATAACTTGTATTTTGGCCTTCTCTAGTAAAACCGCAAAACAGATCCTCCTGCACGAAAGGCAATTGCACGGCTCCACAAAGTAAGATACATCCAAAAAAACAATGAGCCAGCAAACTGTGACCTGAAAAGATTTATTGATTAGTGCAGCATAAAAAACAAGTACCCAGACCAGTTTCGGCTGGTAAAAAACACAGCCTTCATCAGTGTAGACATAAAATCAACTCAATACTGTTTATATACCTGCAGCTTAATTAAGCAAGAACCCCCATTGGTTGTTTTAAATTGCTCATTCAGTCCAGGTGGAAATAATCCACCTAGCTTAACAATCCATTTTTTCTCTTTAGAATCTAAAACGGAATGCCAACCTGTTTTGTTTAATTTGTTCCCCTTGATCACATCAATAATCATAAATGTAAACTTGGCTGATTTATGTATCATGCATATAAAACACGCGAAGAACGGAACCCACAACCTATTAGATTTGTCACCACATATGCGAGGAATTCAGATGCACTTATTAACAGCATACACAGACATTAGAACATACTGCAGTGTGACCAGGATCTGTCGAATGTTACCAGATAGGTGTCTGTTTTCATTTCGAAAAGGCAAAAATTTGGCATCTTGTTTCAATCATTATAAACATTCTCATGATAAAGGTTGGTCTCAGGTGACACAAACTACTATTACAGGTGAACCACTTATTGGATGTTTTCCATATGGCCACTGTATACACTGTGACAAAATATCCAAGTCCAAACAGTTCACGAGTAAAAACTGTGGCATGGTGTATGACATAAAATTTTTTGCCAATTGCAGTAGTGATTGGCTTATATATCTAGCCACATGCACCTGTGGATCTTTCTACATTGGCCAAACATCTCGTCCACTTAGGTTGAGAATTTCAGAGCATGTAAGTAACATTAAGAACAAAAAAAACAACAATGCATTATATAAACATTACATGATACATAAATCAGCCAAGTTTACATTTATGATTATTGATGTGGTCAAGGGGAACAAATTAAACAAAACAGGTTGGCATTCCATTTTAGATTCTAAAGAGAAAAAATGGATTGTTAAGCTAGGTGGATTATTTCCACCTGGACTGAATGAGCAATTTTAAACAACCAATGGGGGTTCTTGCTTAATTAAGATGCAGGTATATAAACAGTATTGAGTTGATTTTATGTCTACACTGACGAAGGCTGTGTTTTTTACCAGCCGTAACTGGTCTGGGTACTTGTTTTTTTATGCTGCACTAATCAATAAATCTTTTCAGGTCACAGTTTGCTGGCTCATTGTTTTTTTGGACTTCTCTAGTAAAAGACATTGATAAAGTACTTTCTTTTTGTTCAGTATGCAATAGTACTAAACCGCATTTGCAAAAAGAACCACTTCAGCTAAGTCAAGTTCCTGAACTACCTTGGTCAACAGTAGCCACTGATATGTTCGATTGGAACAATCAGCATTACTTAGTATTGGTAGACTCTTATTCAAACTCATTTGAGATTGATTTATTACCTAACCTAACGTCCACTACTGTTATCATCAAGTTGAAACATCATTTCTCAGTCCATGGTAGTCCAGACAGTTATTTCTGACAATGGTACTCAATTTACCAGTCAGTTGTTTCAGAAATTTGCAAAAGAATGGGACTTAGTACATGTTACTAGCACTCCTGAATATCCACAGTCAAATGGACTAGCTGAACGTGCAGTGCAGAGTGCAAAGCAATTAATTGAGAGGACAGAGTGTGATAATACCGATGTCTTTTAAACTTACTTAATTTCAGAAACATACCCCGTGATGATATACTTGGCTTGTCTGCTCAAGGACTACTGTCTAGGCAAATCAGAACAACACTGCCTATTAGTTCCAGTCTGTTGAAGCCTAAAGCTAAGAACAACAAGACAATTAGAGCCCAATTATTCAGAAAGTGGTCCTCCCAGAAGTCCAGTTCTGATAAAATCGAGCAGATTTCTTCGTCCATTGAAAGAAGGAGAGACAGCGAGGATACAAACGGCAAAAGGTTTCAACCGGATTGGTCAAGTAACAGGTATATGTACAGAGATGAGATCCTACTTTGTAGAATCTAAGGGTGTGGAGTACAGGACAAATCGCAGGTATCTTCTTCCTGTACCAGAATCGCTATAGCAGCATTGTTCCTGTGATACAGACTCTAGATCTCTGAGCAATTCTGACAATGTTCCTGTTGTAGAACGTGTCTTAACTTCTACTTCCATTCCTGATGATGTTCCTGATGTCCCTAAAGATGAACATTCAGCAGAGACAGTCCCAGTTGCTAGACCTCATCTTAATTTCTATGTCACAAGATTTGGTTGCATCTCCATACCTAGAGTGAAATACACAGCAACCTGGACATAATTGTTTATATGTATTTGATTCTGTATAATTGCATGACAAAGAATTATTTGTATTGATTGCATGTCAGTTAATGTCGTCAAAACTGCATGATTTATTTCTCAAAAAGGGAGGATATAGAATAGTGTGTGTGTTGCACCTTTAAGAAGCGTTTCAAGGTTGGCAAGTGCATAAAAATAGCCAGCTCAGTGTCATTTTGTGAGTGCAGCCAGAGACTGAGCATGTATGAGTGCAATGGCTAGTATGTTTATGTTAGTTAAAGTTATTAAGCCTCAATCCTGATGTGTTTGTACATAATAAAGCTGCTTGAACAGAACCCAAAAAGACTTGTCTATTTTATCCTGACTAGATGAGTGACACCAGCCATCAGTCAACATGTGTTCAGTAAGAAAATCCTTCTATGTTGCCCACCTTAAAAGTAAGGGCATGTAATCTAGGTCCAGGGAAATCATCATATCACTCTACTTGGCCCTCATCAGACCCATCATAGAGTATAATGTCCTCTTTGGCACATACCTGACCAGACACAAGCAGCAACTGGAACATCTGCAAAGTTCCTTACAAAGAGAAAACATGAGTAAACAGAATACCTTATGTGTATCACCTCAAAGCCCTATTTCTATTCTCAGTTTCATACAGGCTACTGAGAGGCATATGCCTGGTGTACAAGGCATTCTTGGACCCATCTCTGATGAACCTTTTGTACATCTGAAAAACAAAAGGCATCAGAACTACTACATCCAAAGTCCTGAATTTTGCTTGTGACATAAGCAAACACGTTGGAGAGACAGATGTGTATCTCAGATAATTCCCATTCTCTGGAATAGGCTCCCTATCCAAGTTAAGCAAAATCCCTTCCTTACCACATTTAAGAATAACTTGGACCAGTGGATGGCAAATCTTAAATTCACCCCTAATCTGGTGCCTCTGTTCCTGATGGATAACGTTAGTCTGTAATTCATGTCAAAGCAAAAAAATCACCCCCTATAAAAATGTCTAGAACAAAACTTGTGGGTCACATTTTGAGAACATGGCTAGGCTTATAAAGGTCTAGCGACCATTAGCCTAGTACATCTATGAACCTATGAACCTAGAGAAGCAAATCTCAGCAAGGCTATAAATAATAACTTATTTATTTACATTTATTTATTAGCCCTCTATTACAGTGAAAGCCTGACTGGGCAAAGCTCCTTTTCAGAGGAGGCCTGGGGAGAAAAGGTCCACATTGCATACTTTTTCACAAGCAATTATCATGAGCTAACAAAATATTCTACATACCACTGAGTTTAACAGATGGTCACCATGTTGAGTACACTATACAGTACGCTATACTCATACATACCTAAAGAACGTTCAGAATTATTTTATAGTTTATGTATAAAGTCACATTGAAATTTTAGTACTCAGACAGCTGATGAGGCATATGCAAGTATTATCCAACCAGTTATTTACAAGAACAATGCAAGCAGCTAAAAATGTATGAAGATTTTATAATATTTACTTGATTTGGTTGCATAAGGAGTGGACCTAGTAATGGTGTTGCCCATCTTACCAGGCTGAGAAAGGAGAAGTCACTGTCAGTTGCTTATCAGTCACTGAGATCCACCATATTATGCACGCATTTAGGTCAACATGTACCCGTATGAGTCACTCATAGTCTACATGGGTGCAAATGACCTAAGACGCTCTACCTTCACCAAGGATGATTCCACTATAAGGGCAGAAGATGACTGACTTTAATAAATGACTTAGCTTCAGGTGCGATTCAAAGATGGTACAGTATTTTGTCAGCATAGAAGCAGATGGTCAACAGAGCATGCTGTTTTGCCAGGCATGGTCTGCACCTCTCCCCTCTAGGCTTTCGAATATTGGCTACAACAATGTCCTCCCCAGAGAGCATTTTTTAGGCAATTCCAAACTGAAAATACTTCTGACATAGTAAATCAAAACCAAGAAAATCTATACCAAATCCTGAGAACACTCCTGCCTATGCAAAACTGTTCACAGAAACCATATGCAAGTATGTTAATTGTTGCATAGAGGCAGATGTATCCACCAGGAATAAGTATGGAACCAACTCAAAAACAAGCCACCCTGGTAGAATTACATAAATAGGTTGCATAACAGATGGAAGAAAATCACGGCAACAGTTAAGAGGTATAGCACCCAGCAGAATAAAAGCACTCTCATCAAACTAAACAAACAACTCAGAGAACAAATAAAGTCTGCCAAATCCAAATTTTAAGTAAATTTGGCCTCTCAGGCCAAGGACAACCACAAGGCATTCTTCATCTATGTCCACATCCTCAAAGGCAATACACAATTGTGTGCAAAGCTCAATGTTAATGTTTCTTGAAGAGTGCTAATGAAGAACTTTGCTTGACACAGATGGGTTGCCTGTTCCAGAGTATAGGAAGTCTCTGGGACAGGAATCAATCCCTCCAGCGTGTCCTGTTTATTGTGGTGACAAGGTTTATGTCCCTAGAGCATGTAGCTCGGAGGGATTGGGATTTCTTTAGTTGTAGCATGTCCAACAACTCTGGGTTTGACCTAGCTTTATATGTTAGGCAGAGATCACCTTGGAGTAGGCGATATGCTATGGAGTAAAGCTGGAGTTTTTTGAGGCAGTCAGTGTAGGGCATTTGTTTGAGGCCTGTAATCCTCTTTGTGAGGTACTTCTGTGGCCTTTCCAGCTGCTGCAGATGTCTTGTGAGGTACATTCCAAAAAGGGCGTTGTACTTTATAATGTGTCTAATGAGTGTCGAGTAGAGGGGAACAATAACCTCTTTTTTTCTGGGTGAGAACCCTTTTATGATGAGGTGTGCCACGTAGAAGGACTTCTTGACTACTGTAGCGATGTGACTATCAAATGAGAGGCTACTGTCCACCTGGGTCCCAAGGTCTCTTATCATGCATTCGGTGTTAAGTAGATTGCTGCCTATGTGGTAGTTCATGGGTACAGGGTTTTTACCAAAGGGGATGACACTGCACTTTTTGGAATTGAGCTTGAGGCCATGGCTCTAACCAGGCATCTGTCTCAGCGAGGCCCTTCTGTAGAATGTCCACATCATTTGGGGACTTGACTATGGCTCCTAGTTTGCAGTCATCTGCGAAATTCGTTAGCCAGAAGCCTTCTGTGTTAGCCTGTACTTCAGAGAAGTAGATACCAAACAGGAGAAGTCCCAGGACAGAACCTTGTGGTACTCCACTTGTCACTGCATTGAGGTCAGATATGGAGTCTGCAACTTTTACAGTGTGGGTTCTGTCAGTGAGCCAGTTGGCAACAATCTTGTGATGTAGGGATTTATACCTAGTTTAATGAGTTTAGCTATAATTCCAGAATGGGGGATGGTGTCGAAAGCATTGGTGAGGTCAAGATAGGCTGTGTAAACCACCTTACCCTCATCTACGGCTCTGGTGACTGCCTCAAAGAAGTCAATCAGGTTCAGGAGGCATGATCTGCCTTTCACAAACCTGAACTGGGCGAGATCCAGAGTTTGGTGATTACCAATGTCTTTGTTTATGAGTTCCATGATGATACTTTCCATGGCCTTGCAGACCAGGCTTGTCAGGCTAATAGGTCGATAGTTCCCCGGATCAGTGGTGGCTCACCCTTTGTGGAGTGGGATAACTGTTGCTGTGTGCCATTCAGTGGGCACAAAGCCTGATGCAAGGCTATTATTGAACATGGTGCTTAAGTGGGGAGCCAGTTTGTTCTGAAGTTCGTGTAAAACGCAGGCTGGGATGTTGTCCGGTCCCATGGATGCTGTGTTTTTGGCTTTAGAGAGTGCCGCTTCTACCTGCGTAGTTGTGATTACAGGGACTCTGCATTCTTCCTGTAAATATATGGGCCCTTTAGGGGGTGAGAGGGGGATAAAGTTAGCACTGAACCTATCTGCCAGGATGTTGGCAATATTAGTTGGCTCTGTAATTTTCTTGCCTTTGTGCCGTAACTCAGAGCAGATCTGGGTGTTGCCATCAAGATTCTTGACATAGCTATAGAATGCTTTGTGGTTGTCCTTGGAATTAGTGGCAATTTTGTTTTCATAGCTAGCTTTGGAGGATCTTATAAGGGATCTCAGCTTCTTACTGAGGCTGACCAGGGAGCTCCTCCACTCATGGGATTTTACTCTCTTTTGCAACAGTTTCTTCCTTCTGTTGTACAGTTTGTTTATGGTAGGGGACTACCAGATTGGCTTCCTTTTTTTGGAGGATAGCGTCTTGGTTCTGTTTGGGATAGCACTATCCATGCACTCATGTAAGTGCTTATAGAGTGCATTTGTGTATGATTCAGCAGTTGTAACTGTATTGTCCATCTGCATGGGTGTCATGAAGTTCACCACTTCTGTCTTAAGAAGCATGAAGTTGGCTTTGGAGAAATATTTTACTGTGGTTTCCTTAATGGGGGATGGGGGCGGGATGTGGATATCAAGGATGATTAGCTTATGGTCAGATCAGACCGAGGAGCTGACTTCAGGTGTGGAACACCGGTCACTCATGTTGGTAATGACTAGGTCTAGGATATTGTTGCCCCTGGTGGAGGTGTGGCTAAGTTGATCCAGGGTATTGGAGTTTATGAATTCCAGAAAGCGATGAGCTAAGGAGTTGGTACACGAGTAGTTTTCCCAGTTAATGGTGGGGTAGTTGAAGTCGCACATTATTAGGGTGTTTGGTTGAACCCTAATATTTTCCAGTACATCAAGAAAAGAGGAGTGGGAATCCTGGGGCATGGTGGGGGATCTGTAGCAAGCTACAATTTGTATTGCAGTTTTGCCCAGAGTTAGTTGCACTTGGATAACCTCGGATGCATTATGCTGAGCAACTAGCCTGGAGGTGTAGATATCCTTAATGAATATGGACACATCTCCGCCTTTGGTGTTTCGGTCCAGGTTACATGGCCGAAAGGTATGGTATGAGTTATAGCCTGGTAGTGCAGGGGTGCTCTCTGGAGCCTTGAACCAGGTCTCAGTCACTGCACAGATATCGATGTTCTCCATTTTAAGGAGTGCCTTGAGTGGGTGCAAATATAACTCTACTATCAGGTCTTCAAAGCCCTCATTAAAGGCCAAGAATGCAACATCGATGGGCCCCAACAGTATCCCAGACTGCCTTCTACATAGCATGAAACATGACCTATCAGGCCCTCTGGAATCACTTTTTTTAAGCGCGGCCTCCAAACAGGCTTCATGCTTCATGAATGGAGAGCAGCAAGCACCATTTATCTGCACAAGTCCATCTACAGACCCTGGAAACTACAGACCCATAAGTCTCACTACTCACATATGCAAAGGCATGAAAAGAATCGTCATGGAAATGATTAGTGATGGCACAGGAAACCTCCAGCCATTGACCTCAATCCAGTTTGTTTCTGTCAAGAGCAGGTCATGCCTACTCACCCTGGTGGACTTCTTTGAGAAAGTCACCAAAGCAAAATGGTCACATTGCCTACCTAGAAGTGGCTAAGGCATTTGGCACAATGCCCCACTTTGGCATTGTTAACAAACTGAAAAGTTAGGTATAAACCTTTGTCACCTGGCACATATCCAGCTGGCTCACATACAGGACCCAGGAAGTTAGAAATGAACAGTCCACCTCTACAAAGAGGACAGTGACGAGTGGAATCCCTTAAGGATTGGTTCTGGGACTGCTGCTTTTTGGCACCTACTTCTCTGAAGTCAAGGTCAATGTCAAGAGTCTCTGGCTGACCAGATTTGTAGACAACTGCAAATCAGGAGTAGTCATAGAATCCTGCATTGATAAGAAGGGCTGACACATACAAATAACTGGTGTCAGAGTCATGAACTAATACTAAATGCCAATAAATTCATAATAGTATCCTTTGGGAAGTCAGACATTCATGTTAACTATCATACTGACAACCTGCCAAGAGTAGGCCCAGTACCCTGGGACTTTCAGACCCGTGTAGACAGTAAGCTAGCCTTTGACAATCATGTTTCTACTGTAGTGAAGACATCATTTTAAGCTGTGCAACTCAAACAAAAGTATGACATCTAGGTCCAAGTAGGTCAACATTCCATTGTATTGGGCACTCATCAGGCCTATCATTGATTTTAATGCCCTTGCTGACATGTACCTAACCAAGGACATACAACAAATGGAACATCCACAGAAGTTCCTCACTAAAAGAATACAGGGCAAAAATAACACGTCCTATGGAAACTACCTTAAAGCCCTCACCCTGTATTCTGCTCCTACAGGATGATGAGGAAAGATCTATGCCTGACATACAAGACATTGTCAAACCCCACTTTGATAAACCTCCTGCATATCTAAAAAACAAACAGCACCAGAAATAGCCCTTCTAAATGCTCAAACCTTTCCTATGTACCCCAGAGACTACCCCTTCTCATGGGAAGCTGAGTTCCTTCCTAATCCAATTCAAGTGTAATTTGGACAACTGGATGGGAAACAGGAAATTCATCCCTGGTCTGGCACCTATGTTTCTAATGGACAAAGGAATCTTGTTCATGTTTCAGGCCACTGCTTATAAATGTTTCATCTCCTAAGTCACTGCTTACACTACCCAAGGGTACCAGAGATTTGGGATGCATGGCTAGACTTAAAAAGCCCATAGTGGTCATTAGCTCAGTGCGAACCTATGAACCTATAGTGTTGTTATAAGTACAGGACTGATTTGTTTATAGGTACAATTTCATTGGGATTTTAAAATGGAGACAGGAAATGATTACAATAAGATGAGGTTTAGTAATGGAGGTGTTACAAGTGCAGAACCGCTTTGTCACCAGGTAGTTTTCAAAGTCATTTAAATGGTAGAGGAGATGAGATACCTCTGACGTTTGTTTGGATAGAGTTCCACAGTTTAGCAACATCACAGGATCATAGGAGGTTACTAGGCTATTGGCCCTGAGGCCCTTATAAGCCTAGCCAAGTGTTTAATCCATGTTTAGACAAACCAGCACCCGATGCCCCTGTCTAGCAGGGACATGGGTGGAATCCCAGGGGTATATTTTCTGTTTCCTATCCAGTTATCCAGGATGTGCATAAAAAGGGGTAAAGAAGTACTCTGCTTGATGTGGAGAGGGAGTCTATTCCACAGATGAGGGAGTCTCTGGGACACAAATCTGTCCCGCCAACACGTCTTGTTGATGTCACAGACCAGGTTGAGCATGCAGGTTATTCAAGTGGATTTTGACTTGCAGATATGCAGTTGTCACATCAAGGTGGGGTCCGTGATCACATTGTATGCCAGACAGAGGTCACCTCTGAGGAGCCTGTATGAAAGTGAGTAGAGGGATAAGGCGTTTAGCCTGTCTGTGTATAGTAGATGTTTGAGACCCTGGATTCTCATGGGGAGGAAACCTCTGTGGTCTCTCCAGCTGCTGCAGTGCTTTACGAGGTACATGCCAAAAGGGTATTGTACTCAATAATGGGCCTTATAAGGGAAGAATACAGGGATGTTATGACCTCCTTGTCCCCAGATGAGACACCCTTACTTATGAGGTGAGCCATGTAGAAGGCTTTCCATACAATGGAAGCAACATGGTGGTCAAAAGTCAGGTTGCTATCAACCTGGGTGCCCACATCCCTCATGACTGATTGCGTGCTTAGGACATTGTTATTAATGTGATAATTTGTGAGGACGTCACTCTTTCCCAAAGGGGATGATGATGCATTTTTTTGTATTCAGCTTGAGGCCATGTTTCTGGCACCAGTCATTTGTCTGAGTGAGACCCTCTTGGAGGATGTCCACATCACTAGGGGAATTGATGACAGCGCCCAGCTTGCAGTCTTCTGCAAGCTTGGTCAGCCATAGCCCACTGGTTTTGGCCTGCACCTCAGAAAAGTATATCCCAAATAACAGAGGCACCAAGACTGAACCCTGGGGTATGCCGCTTGTTATGGTCTACTTCTTGAGGTAGTTTCCCCTATTTTGACTACGTGGGTTCTATCACTGAGCCAGTTTGTTACCCATCTGGTCACATATGGATTGATGCCTAGTTGAGAGAGTTTATCTATTATGCCCAAGTGGGGAATAGTGTTAAGGGCTTTGGCCAAGTCAAGGTAGGCGGTGCGCACTATCTTCCCCTCATCCATGGCTTTTGTGACCGTCTCAAAGACGTCGACCAAATTTAGCTGACATGACCTCCTCTTGACAAAGCCAAACTGTGTGGGATCAAGAGTTTGGAGGTTGCCAATGTCCTTGTTAATGAGGTCTATGATAATCTGCTCCATGGCCTTGCAGATCAGTCTAGTTAGGCTGATGGGTCTACAATTTCCCAAAGCGGTAGACGTTCCACCTTTGTGTAAAGGGCTGACAGTGGCTGTCCTTCACTCAGCTGTGATGAAACCAGTACTCAGCCTTTGGTTGAATAAGGTGCCTAATGGTGCTGCAAGTTCCTGCCTGAGGCCACGTAGGATGCAGCCTGAGAGGCTATCGGGTCCCATGGAGGTTGTATTTTTTGCCTTTGAGAGAGCAGTGATGATCTGTTCCCGAGATATAAGGGGAAGAGGGCAGGTACTGGGATGTCCTGATTTGCTGATGGGGGGGCAGATGGGTAAAGTTTTCATTGAATCTGTCAGCCAGTAAATTTGCTATATCTATGGCATTTGTATATGTGCTGTCCTTGACCACCAGTTCTAAACAGATCTGGGTGCTTCCTTTGAGGTTGCGGACGTATAATTGTCTCTAGAAGATGTGGCTAATTTGGACTCGAAATTTGCTTTGGAGGATTTCACTAGTGCTCTTATTTGCTTGTTCAGGCTAAGGAGACATTATTTCCAATGGGCACCTGCTCCTTCTTGGTCTTGGACAGCAATTTTTTTTTCCTTTTGTTATAGAGTTTATTTATTGCAGATATCCACCAGACAGGTTTACTCTTCCTTGTGGAGGATGATTTAGTCCTGTCGGGTATTCCTGATTCCATGCATCTATATAAATGCTCGTATAGTACTCTGGTGTAGTTTGGATATTGGTTCCAGTTCCTACAGAAGGGGAGGGGGCTGTGAAGCTGTTTATACCATCCCTCAAGAAGCTGTAATCAGCTTTGGAGAAGTTTTTATGTCTGAGCCTAGCTAGAGGGGGTGTTAGGAGAGATGGCGACTTCGAAAGTGACCACTTTACGGTCGGATCTTACCAGCGAGGATGATACTATAGGGATACCAAGTCCAAGATATTATCACCTCTTGCGGGGGTATTGACTAGCCGTCCCCAGCCATTTGCATTGACAAAATCGAGGAATCTCTGAGTATTTGTGTTCTGGCATGAGTAGTTCTTCCAATCTATGTTTGGGAAGTTAAGGATCAGGGTAAAGGGTTGAATATTGATAGATTAAAACTGGTTCAAATAGGCAGATTGGGCTTCTTGAGTCAGATTTGGGGGCCATTAGCTGGCTATGATTTGAATAGGGGCAGTGTCAATGGTTAACTGCACTTTCTCTGTCTCCTGTGTGTCATACTGTTTGATCAGCCTTGAGGTGTGTATGCCTTTAATGAATATTGAAACTTCACCTCCTTTCGCTTTACTGCCCCCCGTTTGTATGACAGGATGAGTAACCAGGTATGGTTGGGGGTGCTCTCCACAGCTTTGAACCAGGTTACTGTGACTGCACAAATGTCAGCATTTTCCAGGATTAGGAATACTTGCAATTAGTGCAGTTTCATGTTTAGACTCCTAACGTTTAGCAGCATGACCTTTAATTTGTGCTTTGCCGAAATTTTTATGTTGGTAGTTTTAATCTCATCACTTTTCCTAAAAAAGGCACTATAGGGGAGGCAAGAGACTTTGCCAGAAGCCTGAAGACTGGGTGAGACAGATGCAGGCCATCTCTGGTAAAGCATCATGGTCTGTCAGGCATATCTTCCCAGCCTGTCAGGTACTGGATCCCCCTGGAATGACACCAGAAAATAAGCCAATTGTTAAAGTCAATCATTTTTTGTTTGTATTGAGGCATCATTCTGGGTGATGCCAGGATGCTGCTTAAGGCTAGGGACATACCTGCCTGGGACACATAATCAGCAAGCTCAATCATGTCCGTCTTCATATAGTCCAGAGAGGTACGTCTCAGGTCATTCACGCCAACATAGACTATGACATACATAGAGTATAGGCATTCACGATTATGATTTTTACATTTTTTGGGGTAGGTTCTCTGTGATGCGAGTTTAATAACAGACTGTAGCCAGTGCATCTGTCTGTGTTGCAGAGGATGTTATGGGCTTTTTTAATGTAAGAGCAGGCTAATGTATTAGGTTACTGAAGCCACAAGTGCAAGACAGTGATGTGTTTGGTTAATGTGATTACTTGCAAACTTTTCAGATTTATTATATGACTGTTCCAGTTTGGCTAGTTGAGAGGACTGCAGGTTAGTCAAATTTGAAGAAGCATACAGAAGACAAGGGAGTAGATAGAGTTGAGATTTAGTCTTATATGCATGTCCTGATTGAAAGTTTTGACTTTATAAAGAAGTCCTAGAGTTTATATATATATATATATATATATATATATATATATATATATTTTTTTTTTTTTTTTTTTTGGATTGATTATTCATTTGTGGTCAATTATTATATTTAGTAGTTTTGTTCTTTCTATTAGCTCAGTTCTAGCATTATCAACTGATAATATTTCTAAGTCACAGTAGTTTGATTGGTGAATTGAAACTGAAAATACAATTCGCTTAGTTTTCCTTGGATTTAGGAATAGTTTAGATTAGCTGCTTATATATAGTTTTAGAAGGAATAAGAATTTAAAAAATATTTTTGAGAAAAGGAAAAATAATAATATATTGGTAGGGGGTGCATGTGCAAAATATGCTACATTTAAATGTGGCAGATGTGCGCAATGCCCATTTATAGCAGAAATAAAAGATTTGCATATCCCTAATATAAATATTACCTTGAAAGGAAATAAGTATTATAGTTGTTATACAAAAGGGGTTGTATATTTATGTTATTGTAAGAAATGTTGGAAATATTATATTGGTAAAACAGAACGTAACTTAAGGGCACGTATATATGAGCATATATGTGATATCAGTAAAAAGAATGAAAATAATGCATTATTCAGACATACACAGATATGTAATTAAGCTGATTTTAAACTTTGGATATTGGAAGAAGTAGGCTTGCATGAGAGAGGCGGAGACTGGGTAACAAAACTTGAGTTTAGAGAGAAGATTTGGCAACTAAAGTTAGACGCATGTGTTATTTTTGGTCTAAATGACCATATTTTTATCAGTCCTGCCCTTAAAATACTTGCTGAAGACCCAAAAAGACACCATTACATTATAATTCCTTTATTGTACAAATAATCTTTTGAGAAAATATAAAAACATAGATACATTTTATATAATATGAACCTTAATTCCATGTTGCTAAAACCAGTAACTTTTTTGCAATATATAAACAACTTGATTTTATGAGTTTAATATATATTGTTTTTAAACATATTGTATAAATATGAAACATATATATATATATATATATATATATATATATATATATATATATTCTATATAATGACATTTAATTTTTTTATATACTTTTATACAATGTTATAAGCAGTATTTATATATTTCCATATTTATATATTTCATTGTACCAATAATGTACAAATTTAATATTTAAACAATTTACATTTTATTTGTTATATACATTTATATTTGTATTGTTATTACATTCAAGTGTGCCAGTTCTTTTTTATAATATATAACTGTTACAGGTATGCAAATACTACCTATAAGAGATATACAAATTAACATATATATATATAAAACTTTTATTTAAAAGAGTAACTTAAAACATTATATATATTCCTCACACATATACACTTTAATTCATTTTTGTAACAAATTATTTCCATTGTTTTATCAAACTATATTATGATCCAAATCAGTAGAAATACGTCCAACAAATGGATAAAAGTTCCTGTGACACGAATAATAAAGTAAATCAAATATATAATGCAATGCATACACAGGAACTAGAACAGCAGTTGCTTCTGATAAAAATGAAATGAAAGACCAGGTAGCTCAGCTAAAACGACCAACACTATGATAAAATTAATTTATTCCACATGGAAAGTAAGCGCTTTCACCCAAAGGCTTCTTCAGACTATGATCCCATTCATAAAATACAAACTTTAAATAGTAGCATATAACATCTGATAGGTTCATGTCACACATACGTCATAAAAAATATGAAATTTTAAAACAATTAACTTGTAAAATTCACAAATAAACCTTATTTACTGTGTTTATCCTAAAATACATATATATATATATATATATATATATATATATATATATATATATACAATATAAACTTATTACACCAAGTGCAACACTGATACTAAATATCATGATTTAGGTTTAAATATTCTTCTTTTACATAAAATGGGCTTTAACTGAATTTTATCATTCAGACCTGGGGATTTATCTGCTCTACAGCGGATAATCCACCTTAATTCACATTCCTGGGTATAGTTGTTAATATCACCCCCTCTCATGTTGGAACTAATGATTTGTATAACACAAAACTTAAAGGAATGTGACATTCCTAAACGTTTACAATGTTTAGCTAGAGCATTGTGTTCAGATCCAATACGCATAGAAGAATATTTAAACCTAAATCATGATATAATGGGAAGCAATTATATACAAGATTACACCTCCAATTATAAGCAAATACACCAGAAAGTTTAAATACAGTAAACAAGAAAAGAGGTATAGCAAATTGAAGTCAGATGGCTGGAGAGAGGGTTACCAGGACTGCAACAGTGAATACACTTGAATATCTACATTTATGGTTAAATGTACACAACTGTACTACGTTCTTCATGTTTCACTGTTGCAGTCAAAGCTAAGGAAGGGAGGAGGCAATTAGAGAGCATTAGGACCAGCTATTAGGCCCTGCAAGACTGCAGTGGCAAAACCAGCTCTGGATTTAGAGAAAATAGGTAAGTGGTAATGCTTGATGAAGGTATGAACAGAACTTCAGGTAGCAGCTTCTAGGATCACCCTGGTAGGAACACCTCTGAGAAAGGCTGTTGAAGTAGATGCAGCCCTGGTGGAATGTGATCTTTTCCCCTGTGGAGTAGGTTTTCCATGGTGCTTATAGCAGAAATGAATGCAATGGCCTATCCATTTAGAAATGGTTTGCTTTGAAGTGGTCTTCCCCTCTGCCCCTGCAGCAAAGGCAACTAGCAGCTGTTTAGTTTTTCTGAAAGGCTTAGTCCTGTCCAAATAAAATCTTAGTTGTCTGTGCACATCCAAAGAATGCAGTATTCGTTCTCCTTTGTTCTGTGGATTAGAAAAAAAGGTTGGCAAATGAATGAACTGATTAAGGGCCATACTGGACATCACCTTGGGCATAAAGGAAGAATTGGTCCTGAGGGACACACTGTCTGCATGGAAGATGATGAAAGGCTCCACTGCCATGAGGGCCTGTAATTCAGACATTCATCTTGCTGAAGTGATGGCTAGAAGGAAGGCTGTTTTCCAAGAAAGGAATTTCAACTCTGCAGTTGCAGCTGGCTCAATGGGAGGTAGAGTGAGCTTTTCCAATACAAAGTTAAGGTCCCAAGCTGGAGTAGGGGCTCTCCTGGGTCGTCTTAAAATTTTTGCCCGTCTGAGGAATTGCTTCAGCAGTGGGTGAAAGAAGAGGAGTGGTTCTGTATTATAATGTGCTGAAATGACAGCGGCATGAATTTTAATAGAAGAGAAGGAAAGGCCCTTGTGAAGCATCTCTGTTAAGTATTGAAGAATATGCGGTAAACTGGGCGCTGTTGTGCCCATCCCCTAAGCTTGGCTCCAGGAACAGAATCATTTCCACTTTTCAGCATAGGATTTTCTAGTACTAGGCCTCCTTGCCTCCAGAATGACATCCAGCACTTGCTTACTGAGGGATGGTAATTGAGAGTTCAGGTAATTAGCCAGGCTGCAAGGTTCAGGGTTTGAAGCTGGGAGTGCAGAATCTGGCCCTCCTGCTGGGACAGCAGAGAAGGGGTCAGAGGCAGGTGCCATGGTTCCAGCAGTGACATACTGCGCAAGAGGGGGTACCAGTGTTGGCGTGGCCAGTCTGGTGCAATGAGTATTGTCCTTGGTTTGTCCTGTTTGATCTTTAGTAGAACTTTGAAGAAGAGAGGCAGAGGGGGAAAGGCATAAACTGAGAGGTTTTCCCAGGTGAAGGACAGGGCATCCACTTTCCAAGCTTGTCTGTGGGGAGTCCTTGTGCAGCATTTGTCCAATTGGTAGTTCTGAGGGGAGGCAAACAGGTCTATCTCTGGGCTCCCCTATTTGTTTCTCAACATGTTGAACATCTTTTGTTCCAGTTTCCACTCATGTGGGTCCATGAGATTTCTGCTTAGGTCATCTGCCAATGAGTTTAGCTTGCCTGGCAGGAATTAAGCCTGTAGATGCACTTGGTAGCTCAAGGCTGTGTTCCACACAGCCATGGCTAGTCTGCAGAGGGGGTATGAGTGGGTTCCCCCCTGTTTGTTTATGTACCACATAACAGTGGTGTTGTCTGTTTTTACCAATAATTGTCCTGGAAGTATGTGGTCCTTAAAGGCTGTCAGAGCATTCTGTACAGCTAACATTTCTTCTTGGCTGCTATGCAGGTGCATTTGATTCAGGTTCCATTTGTCCTGAATGCACTGCCCTGCCAAGTGAGCCCCCCATGCATAATCTGATGCATCTGTTATTAGGGTTTGGATGGCAGGGGGTAGAGTGAATGGCAGTCCCTTGTTGAGGTAGCAGGCCTCTGCCCACCAAAGGACTTCTGTCTTTATACAAGGGATGGCAGGAATCACTGCTTCCAGGTCCTGAGAATGTTGACACCATAGACTTTTTAATTACCATTGTAGTTTCCTCATATGCAGTCTTGCATATGGAATTAGTAAGATGCAAGAGGCCATGAACCCCAGAGCTTGCAATATTTTCCTTGCAGTTAACTGGGTCTTTGTGGCCAGTAATTTGAAGAAGGCAGTCAGATAAACTTGTTTCTCTGGCGTGAGGTAGGTCATCTGGGAAGTTGTGTTCAAGCTTGCTCCCAGGAGTACAATTTGTTGGCAGGGTACTAGATGAAATTTCTTTTCGTTTATGGTGTACCCCAGTGAGGTTAGAAGTTTCTTTACAAATGCCAGATGATTTAATAGTATGTCCTGGCTTTCTGCCTGAATTAGACAATCGTCCAGGTATGGGTATATTTGAATATTTCTTTGCCTGCAAAATGCAATGACTGGAGCTAGGCATTTTGTGAATACCCTGGGCACAGTAGATAAGCCAAAGGGCAGTGCAGAGAACTGATAGTGCATATAGCCTGCTCTGAAGCGTAGGTATTTCCTGCAAGAATCCCTTACTTGGATGTGCAGGTAAGCTTCCTTCAAATCCAGTGTTGCCAACCAAGCATTTTTGCCCAGTATGGGAAGCAGCTGATGAAGAGTTAGCATTTTGAATTTTGGAATTACCAAAAAGGTGTTTAGGATAGATAGGTCCAGGATAGGATGCCATGAGTTGTCTTTTCTGGGTACCAGGAAAAGCCTGGAGTAAAAACCTTGTCCCCATTCTTCTGCTGGGACAGGTTGAATAGCCCTGATACTTAGAAGAGAGAAGACCTGCTGTTAAGCCTCTGTCCACTGATTTGGGTGTAGGTCTGGGCAACCTTTTGGGGTTGGTAAGGTGTGGAAGTGGAATCTGTATCCTTGGGAAACAATATTTAAAACCCATTTGTCTTGGGTAATGAGTTCCCATTTTTTTGCAGGCAGGGTAATCTTTCCCCTTAAAGGCGTGGTCAGATGAGCAGGGCTTGGAAGGTTAAGTCATTGTGACACAGTTTACCATAGGGGGCGTCTTACTACTTCCAGCTTTGGAAGTGGGAGCCCCCCACTGCTTAGGCCTGTGAATACCTTGAGACTGTGGCCTAGGTGGTCTGCTGTTCCTGGATTTGGACTGAGAAGGCCTGGAAGAGACAGGAAAGGACCAATTTGTAAAAGGCTAATGCCTACTAAATCTGGGAGGATGTACTTGCAGGAAATCTTTAACAGTTTGCATAGATTTAGCTTCTTCCTTCATCTTTTTAAGAACTTCTTCTGCTTGGTTGCCAAACAGGCAGTCTTGCTTTAAGGAAGCATCCAGTAATTTGGCTTTAACAAGATCTGGCAGAGATTGCTCCTTAAGCCAAGCATGCCTTCTAAGAACAGATCCAGTAACAGCAGCCCTACAAGATGCCTCTAAGGAGCCAAAGCCAGATTGCAAAGTATGTTTACCAACTTGTTCAGCAGAATGCATTAAATCCTGTAATTCTTTATTTTCAGCACAGTCAGGAATCAACATAAATTTCTGTTTACTAATCCAATAAGATGCTGCTGGTACTTTAACATATGAAACAGGCATTTTAAGGCCCTAATAGCCAAAGTAGCAGAAGTGTATACCTTCTTTCCCCATCTGTCCCGGGCCCTGGAATCTCTATCAGAGGGGGTAGGAATTTTGGCAGTAGTAGCCTTAATGCCTTTGGGTCCATGTAAAATGGTCTCTGGGTCCACAGTAGGATTCTTAAAGAGGAACTTGTGAGAATTCAGGTACTCTGTAATACCTGTCAGGCTTCCTGGGAACTGGAGGTAAGGTGTCTGGGGCCAGGCTAGATTCCAAGAAGGCATCATCTACAATGTCCAGTACAGGGGGGATAGCTAAAGGCCTGTGTTGAGGCAGGAGTAAGAATTCCCTAAGCCTCTTTTTGGAGTCAGAGTAATCCTGGCTTTCCCAGCGGAAATGCTCCCTAAGAGTGTGCAAAGTTTCACCAAAAGAGAAATCTTCTGGAGGAGAAGCAGAGGAAATGGATCCTCTGCATCAGAATCCTCATAGGTAGATAAGGGCAAATCCTGGTCATTAGAAGAAACAGAAATTTCAGAATCCTGATCAGAAGAATCAGAAGGAAAATCGGTTCTAGGTCTCAGAGAGAGAAGGGTGGCTTCCCCTGATTAGAGTAATAAGGTCTTCAGCCATTCTTATCATTTGTTTTTTAAGCATATGGGCCTGACCATGAGGTTTGGACGTCGGTTTTCTAGGCGTGGACTGAGTCTTAGGCCTTAAAGAAGAAGATGGCATCGGTTTGATATGCAAGTCAGTAGGCCTGAATACACCCACAGAAGCCGGTGCCTGCACAGCAACTCTGGACCCATCCAAGGTAGAGACATCCGCAGGTTCCATAGTCGAAGAAGCATCTCGCGGCATACCGGACTCCGAATGGGTCTCAGTGGAGGCCTGCAAATCTAAAGTAGCGGGTATCAGGGGCTACGAAAGCGCCTCACTGAGTACAGGCAAACTGGCGACTAGCTTAACAGAAGCGTTGTCGGCAGCTTTGGACCTATGCGGTCTGCCTCTGTCTTTATCTTTACATTTTTTCGGAATGTCGCTAGTCAGATGGCTTACCAAAGCCATTTCTGGATAATTGAACTGAGTACCGAAATAGTTCGATGTGAAAATGAACCGACGACAAATAGTATGAGGATTGAATAAGGCACAAAACCGACAACGAGGGACGTCGTGGTCAGGGCCTAAGCAAGGAATGCAGTACGAATGAAAATCTTTATGAGGTATTTGCTTTCCACAAGAAATACAATTGTTAACTTTTACTGACATTGGTTTAGAGCAAGAAAAAGGATCCCCAATGGGGTACTTAGCTTTTTAGAAGACTTTGGTTCTGAAACTCGAAACGAAAATTTCAGGTGTCGGCTGACAGGCATTTGGTAACTGCTCCTGCTTCGGGCACCGCATGGCAAGAAAGTCTGATGTAATGGCATCGGCTGCATGCTTTATACCCCTGACTACGTGACGTCATGGAAGAAGAGACAGCAACTGACGCAGGACCCAAGACTTTGATAATCAGGCCGGCTGAGGGCTACCTGCAAGCAGATAACCCAAATGTAATGACTGCAACAGTGAAACATGAAGAACATCTATCCTTTACCTGGAAAGAAAGGCACCAGAGGATGCATTTATGTGCCAAACAAGTGAGAAACATGAGAAACTGTAAATTAAGTTCTTGGCTGACACTGTTTTTAGGTGTGAACTCAGGAAACAAAAACAACTGCAGTTCTATATGTACAACACAAGGAACACTTGTGTGATGATATGGGCTAGTGCCAGCATAGTCAGCTGGAATTCTGTAAAGAATAATATGTCCTTTGAATATCAAACTGATTTATAAAATGTATAGCATTCTAATGTATTAGAACTGTATGGCATTTGAATATCAAACTGATTTGTACAGATGCTTATGTTACAAATGCATTTAGAACTGTATGGAATTTGAAAATCAAATGTGTTTGTAAAGTTTCTGGTGTTAAAAATGTATCCACAGTGAGTTCTGCTGGGCAGAGAAGGAATATAGATATGAGACTGTATGTATGTATGCATGTATGTATGCATGTCAGCAAAGGACATTGGAAGAGAAGTTGTTAAACAGCTACCTTACTTCTTACTTTAAGAAAAATACTGTTAATTGGACCACCTATTCAGCCAGGGAAGTGTTTACCTCATAGCTCTGAAAAGGACTGAATACCACATGCCTGGAAGAAGCTTTTATTCATTAACTCAGTAAAAAGAGGGGAAGCCTCAGGCACTGCCATAAGATTTGCAAAACTTTAGATATGCATCTTATCACATCTATGCTAGTCTCAAGCTTCAAAGGGGAATAGTGCGAGATCCTAGAGTCAGGTGACCAGATGAGGTCATTCTGCCAGCCATCTTGGAAATTTTAGATATTGCAAAGAGAAATCTCTCAATATTGAGTATTCTGCCTTGACTCTGACAACTAGAAGGACCATTCACCACATCATCTGCCTTGCTCTATTACACAAGTAGGGAACAGTAATTCTCCTAGATTCCGTCAGGAAACTATAGTGAAGCTTAGTTTAGACAATGTTCTTGTTAATTTGTCTGAGTCTGTCTAGCAATGTTATTTTCAATATTTCCTGTGATTTGAACTTTGTGGAATACTGTAAATATATATTCAGTATTTTCATGTTCTTTTATTATTATTATTATTATTATTATTTATTATTAAATATGTTTAAAACTTTTATTGTGAATAGTCATTTTAGAAATTATTTGTATTTATTTAGTGACACTATTTGGGTCACTCCAGATGGCCTAGCTGTCTTGGTCAACTACTACCATTTGTATTGGTATTAATATTACACAGTATAACTGGATACCCTTTTTAAGAGTCTTAGAGTAGCTGATTGTGGAGTGTCTGGTGGCAGTGATAACTACCTTATATTCTGGGCAGAAGGGGGCACAGCAGGTAAATCTATGCCAGCCTTTCCCATGTGTGTGTGTGTGTGTGTGTGTGTGTGTGTGTGTGTGTGTGTGTGAAATCAAATCTCACAGTGTGTGTGCGTGTCAGCTACTTGGAGCAGGGACACAGAGCACTTGTTTCACAGAGAGGGTGCTGGAGGACTTGGCTTGAACATTCAGCTGAGGACATAACTCCGTAGCTGTGCTAGTGGGGGGTCATACTGGGGGCCTGGAGGGAGACAGATATAAAGAAACCCAGACCCTGGGCTATGTTCCCTGTGTGTTCTTAAGGGAAATTGTACTTGATGCAGAGAGATGCACCTGGAAATACTGTGTGTGTGTCCATTTGTATTCCAAGTGAACATCCCTCTCCAGTGTCAGTGGTAAGGATTCAGGCTCCTTGATTACTGGCCCAGTATTTGGACATTATATATTGGTGAGCAGTGGTGTGGATACTGAATTTCTGTAGCCTGTAAGCAATTGTCGTTAAAGGCATGCATTCTCTCAGCAGCCACATGGTAGACCTTCAGAGTTTCATTTCACAACAATTTTATTTATTTACTTTTTGTTAGTTTAGTTTAGTCAAGGAGAGCAGGCAAAACTATCAGCACAGGATTATGGCAAGCTACCAAAGAGCCAATTGGTCAAGATATGCAAAGCCAAAGGACTGGTGTATGTCAGCCTGACTAAAGAGGAAATTATTTCATCCTTAGTCACAGCTCAGACAGATAACCAGTAGGATAATCAGTCTGGTGATAGGAATTTGCAGTCCTCAGAAAGAAAAAAGTTCACATTTTTCTCAGAGGACTTAAAAATCCATCTGGAGTCAAAGAGGCTTGAACTGGAGACCGAATGTTGGGAATTAAAATCAGCACAGAGACTGCGGCATTTGGAGGCTGAAGAAAATGAGAAGCACAGTCAACAAGAGAGGGAGATGCTGACTCTTTTTTAGGGTCAGAGAGATAATGGGGAAGGGAATAACCAAACCCCAGAAGCAATAAAGGTCAGTAAATTTCTTCCACAATTTGCAGAGGGTGATAACTTTGATAGTTTTATTCATATATTTGAAAGGGTATGTAAACAGTATAATACTGACGAAGAGCTCTAGGTATGGTTCCTGACCCCCTTACTCCATGATAAAGTTGTAACTGCCATTTTAATTTATCTGACACTGATTGTTTAAACTATGACAAAGTCAAGAAATGTTTACTTGAATGCTTTAAGTTAACACCTGAAGCTTACAGAAAAATGTTTCATGAGCATAGGCAGATGAAAGTGCGTGTGATTATATTGCTGAATTAAGCACTTATTTTATAGGTGGGTGAGTGGGTGTCAGGTCACTACTTTTGAAGGACTGGCAGACCTTTTAGTGAGGGAGCAAGCTCTTAGCACTTTGCCTGAGGATACGAGTATCTGGCTGGCAGACCGAGAGTGCAACTCTGTAGATGAGCTGGGGAAAAAGGTGAATCTATACTTAGCAAGCAGAGCATTACTGTACAGGAAAGGGATACCCAGTGCTGCACATGGATATAAGGGAACTCATGGTGGGCAGCCTAAACCACCCCAACAGAGTCTGCCAGTAACAGGGGAAGCCACTAGTTCAGGTACACGGCCAGGATAAAGGGTTAAATGTTTTAAATGTAACCAATGGGGCCATGTAGCATATAGATATCCACAGAAGTACGGTGGTGAACAAACGGTGGGGGAGCCAGCAAGTGGGAATAACAGTATGCCAGTGATAAGTTGTCTGGAGACAACAGGAGCACCAAATTACCACCAGAGTTTGAATCCTATCTTGGTGAATGGAAAATAGGCCACTGCCAAAAGAGACACAGCCTCTGATATAACCATTGTGAAGCCTGCAGTGGTTAAAGAGGAGCAGTACATGCTTGGGCAGTGCACTCCAGTCAGCGCTTTAGGAGGGATCCCATTCCAAATGCCTTTAGCCACAGGGTTCACCTTGACTGGAAGGGTGGAAAAGGAAGCAACCAAGTAGGTGTGTTTGAGGATATCTCTGCAGATGTCTTGATAGGGAATGATTTCGATAATGCAATCAACACCTTGTGTGCATGCAGTGACATGTAGTCAGGCTTGGAGACAGGCACGTGGGTCTGGTGGCCTGGGGGAGACCTAGACAGACCGCATCCCTGAAGCCAAGATTAGTGATGTGGCTAATTCAAGGAGGGAGCTACCCTGTAGCAGTGAGCCTGAAGATGAGCCACAGCTGCTGATTGGTACTGATGTTCCCTTGGACAGGGCAACTGCAAGGGCAGAGGTGTGTGGTAGTACCCAGGCTGACAGTGAGACACTGCTGTCAGAAGATACCGGACTTCCTATGGAAGGGTAGCTGGGAAAATTCACAAAGGTAGAGATGAGACAGGCTCAGCTCTCAGGCCTTACATTACAATGCTTGAGGGAGGTTGCTAGGGAGGTACCTGATTCTCAAGGAAAAGGGGAGTATGTATACTGGAACAAAGGGTTCCTGTACAGAGAGTGGAACCCTGAGGGAGGGCTTGAAGGTGAAGTAATACAGCAGTTGGCAGTGTCCAGAGCCTTCCATCTGGCACTTCTAGCTATAGCCCATGACATTCCTTTTGCAGGTCATATGGGTATAAATCGTATCAAGAGATGTATTTTGCAGAACTTTTATTGACCTGGGATTGCCAGGGATGTACAGAGTACTGCGGGACCTGCGAGAAGTGCCAAAAAGTAGGCAAGGCAGGAGACAAGGTCAAAGCTCTTTTGATGCCTTTGCCTGTGACTGAGGAGCTGTTTCTGAGGGTAGCTATAAATATTGTGGGGCCTCTGAGTACCTCAATTTCCACAGGGAAGAAATATATCCTAGTGCTAGTAGATTATGCTACTAGACACCCTGAGGCAGTGGCTCTGTCTTCCATCGAGGCAGAGAAGATATCAAATGCTTTGCTAGAGATTTTCAACAGGTTTCCCAGAATAAATACTGGCTGACAGATGTGCCAATTTCATGTCAGACCTGCTGGCTTGTCTGTGGAAGTGTTGTGGGATGAAGCACCTAAAGACCACCCCCTACCATCCCCAGGTTAATGGTCTTGTGGAGAGGTTAAACTCTATGCTAAAGACTGTGGTAAGGGCATTTGCAGACTAGTTTAAGAGACAGTAGTAAAAATATGTGCCCCATCTATTGCTTGCATACAGGAATCCACAGGTGTTTCACCCTTTGAGTTGCTGTATGGGCATAGGGTGAGGAGGCCCTTATATTTGATTTGTGATGAGTGGGAGGGTGAGTGTGAATCCCACAAGGAGTCTGTTGTGGCATATGTCCTATACCTCAGGGCAAGGCTTAGGGAGCTTGAGTGCTTGGCCCAGGAGAACCTAGCAGGAGGACAACAGCAGAAAAAGGTCTGGTATGACAGGAATGCTCAAGCCAGAGAGTATGCTGTGGGACAGCAGTTTATTGTGCTTATTCCTGTCAGACACAATAAGCTGTAGGCAGCTTGGGAGGGACCCTTCAAAGTGGTAAGGAATGTCAGCGATGTTAACTACATGGTAGGACTGCTAGGCAGGAGGCAGGGGCATAAACTGTACCATGTTAACATGATGAAGCCTTAACATGATAGAGAGGCTCTTGTGCTGAGCATTTGCAGTGGATGGCAGGAGGAGTCTGAGAGGGATCTGGTGAATGATCACCTCAGTGAGGCTTGGACTGGCACCTCAGTGGAAGGGGTAGCAATGTCTCAGTGGCTATCCCCTACACAGGTTCGAGAAATCCAAGCAGTGTTACAGGAATTTGGGGACATGTTCACTGGGAAACAAGGGTGCACCCACCTGGTGTAGCATCATGTGTATACAGGGCCCCAAAGACCTATAAAGTAGGCCCCTTACAAGGTGCTTGAGTGAGTCAAACAGACTCTGAGGGAGAAAATGCAGGAAATGGTGGAACTGGGAGTAATCCAGGAGTCCAACAGTCCTTGCACTCCCCAGTGGTGCTGGTAACAAAGAAGGATGGCAGCACCAGGTTCTGTGTGGCCTACAGAAGACTAAATAGTCACAGAGTCAGATGCTTACCCCATGCCTAGGACAGATGAGGCCTTAGAGAAGCTGGGTGGGGCTAAATATCTGACCACTACTTATCTGACCAAGGGCTACTGACAGGTGACCTTGACTTCCAATGTTAGAGAGAGGTCAGTCTTTGTGACTTCTTTTGACTTGTATGAGTTCATGAAGACGCCCTTTGGGATGAAAAATGCCCCAGAAATTTTCCACAGGCTGATAGATCGCATCCCAGCAGGAACAGGAGATTATGCCCTTGCTTACCTGGATGATATTTCCATCTACAGTCATTCCTGGCAAGACCACCTTCAGCATGTCAGGGAGGTGCTAGGCAGACTGCAGAGGGCAGGGTTGACCATTAAGCTCAGTAAGTGTCAGGTGGGTATGGCAGAGGTCTCCTACCTGGGACACAGAGGTAAGATCAGGCCAGAACCTGCCAAAGTGGAAGCCATTCAGGCATGGCCTTCCCCTGGTACCAAAAAGCAAGTGAGGGCATTCTTGGGGACAGCTGGGTACTATAGAAAGTTTGTCCCCAATTATAGTACAATAGCTGCACCCCTCACAGATCTGACAAGAAAAAACAGCATGTGAGCAGGCATTCCAGAAGCTTAAAGGAGCTTTGGGAGGACCCCCTTTGTTAGTAGTCCAGATTACAGCAAAGAATTTGTTGTGCAGGTGGATAATTCAAACCACGGGGTGGGGGCTGTACTTAACCAAATTTCCTGGTATATCTCAGCTGTAGACTCCAACTCAGGGAGGAATGTTATGCAGCTCCAGAAAAGGAATGTACAGCGATAGTATAGGCACTGCAGAAACTTCAGCCTTATCTGTATGTAAGGAAATTTACTGTAGTTACAGACCACAATCCCTTAACATGGCTACATCGAGCCAGCCAGCAAAATGCCAAGTTATTAAGGTGGAGATTAGTATTGCAGGCATATGACATGACTACAACACCATAGTAGGGTCAGTAATGCCAACGCAGATGGGCTCTCAAGACAGGGAATGGAGTAACTTATTCCCAGATATGCTTATTTATCTCAAGCCACCTTTCTCAAGGGTAAGTTGAAAAAGTAGCTTGAGTCTTCGAAGGGCAGAGAGATGTGATGATATGAGCTAGTGCCAGCATACCCAGCTGGAGTTCTATAAAGAATGATATGTCTTTTGAATATCAAACTGATTTTTACAGGATGCTTGTGTTACAAATGTATTAGAATTGCACGGTATTTGAATATCAAACCGATTTGTACAAATGTTTATGTTACAAATGTATTAGAACTGTATTGCATTTGAATATCAAACTGATCTGTACAGATGCTTATGTTACAAATGTATTGGAACTGTACGGCATTTGAAAATCAAAATGTGTTTGTAAAGTTGCTAGTGTTAAAAAAATGTATAAACAGTGGGTCCGGCTGAATGGAAAAGGAATATATATGTGAGACTGTATGTATACATGTTAGCAAATAACACTAGAAGAGAAGGGGTTAAACAGCTAGCTTACTTCTTACTTTAAGAAAAATACTGTTAATTGGACCACCTGTTGGGCCATGGAAGTGCTTATCTCACAGCTCTGAATAGGAACGGAGGCTCCATCAGACTGCATTCCCTGTGTGCTCTTAAGGGAAATTGTACTTGGTGCAGAAAGCTGCATCTGGAAATGCTGAGTGTATCCATTTGCATTCCAAGTGATCATCCCTCTCCAGTGTCAGTGGTGAGGATTCAGGCTCCTTGATTACTGGCCCAGTGTGAGGATGTCACAACTTGTACAAGATTGTTTCCCTATAAAACAATTACTGCAACCCATCTGCAATTGTATACTAAATGAGCCTAAATACAGAAACTGCTACTTAACAATCAAAACTGTTAATAAAGTGCAACATACACAAACTCAAAATATCACACACTTCTGAATTATAGGGACTTAAAGGATTACCTGTGGAGGTATTCCCCAGTTCACTGCACTTGTAAGGGATTTAAAATTTACCTCCTAACGGCAGCAAAAGCAAAAAAAAAAAAAAATTCCCTTTCAACTTGTTCTGCCAGCACACCACTCTTGTAGCCACCCATTTAGAAAACTTTTAATTTTCCAAGCAGTACATCCATTGCCTTTTCCTGGATCCATGCCTAACTGTAACTTGTCAAGTCAACTTTGTTTTATAGGCATATTTCTTTTAATTTAGTCCGTACGTTTACATTACTATCCCCATCTCACCTTCATCTTTGTGACTTGAATGCACAAACAAGTGCCTGTTAAGCACTTCACACAGATCCTTACCTGCTTCTCCACCTGACCTAAATTCCATATAAAACATGCAATATTTTATGTAAAATAAACAATTTGCTGAGGAACAAAAGTATATCCATTGTTACTTTAAATTATAGCACAATGAAATAAAGTATGAAAAGCAAACAAACAAAAAAAAAAACATAGGGAACAGTAATCTTTTAAATACTTGTCCAGTACTTTTTGTATTACAGGGTGCATCTCAATTAGAACATAATACACCTACACATTCTCAAATAATGTTAAACATGCTAATAAAAGTGTACGGAACTTAATAAAATATTAGTCATTTGAAATACAGGAGATGAACTGCTGCACAGTTAAACAAAACCCTCAAAACTTTATCAACAACTGTAAGGCCCATGCATGTCTTCCACTCCTCTCACAGCTATTATCTTCACAAATGGCCTCTTAAAGGACACAAGGATGATGACCATCAGCGTTAGGCTTATCATCATCATCATCATCATCATTACGTTGAGACATTTGTCAGACAAATCATATACATTAGTGGATATCTGGTTCTAGTTCCTACTAATAGTTTTTGTGTTTCTGCTTAGGATATGCAGGTTATGTAAACCAGATCTATCTAAGAAGATACATGTGGAGCTGACAGGTAAAAGCATATTTTTTAAATGAAAATTAAGAAATATTTCCGATAATTATTTCAAACATCTGCTGGTTTGGCATAGTGGTATGTTGCTCTGACTAGAGTGCATAGGGTCCTGGGTTCAAGCCTTGGCAGTGAAATCATGGTGGTAACACAGCAGGGGGGATTAGGTCTGGCATAATGGTTAAGGTGCTTGCCTTACAAACACAAGGTGCAGGGTTTGATTCTCAAATGGGATAATTGGCTAGGCTTAAAATGGCTCACAAGGGCAGTTAGCTTAGTAGCAATCTATGAACCTATAAACAAACAAACATTTACAATGAACACTTTATGCATGAAACTAGGTAGCAGTGTTAAAAAAACAGTGCAGTAAATTACTGGTAGGCAAAAAGCTTAGAGGTAGCAATCTTAGCAGACAAAAAGGTACTTGTTTTGTTCTGTGGCTAAATCCTTCTGTCTGATATGTCACTGATTTTGGTATATCAGTGAATACTCCAAGCCATGGTAGCACAAACTAAGAAAGGGCAGCAACCAACAAGTAAAAAATAAAAACTTCAACAGAGTAACTACTCTAGAACAATGAACTGAAAACTAAAATAAATACAGTATATCTGCCTGTCATTACCCACGGTGAGTGGGGACAAAAATGCTAAACAAGCCATCTGCTGCAGAATTACATGATATTTACATGGTACCAAATGCTGACATAATGACCACACAACAATTAGTTACTTTGCAAATTGTTAATTTCCTTACCTGAGGAAGAAAATCAAGAAAAATAAAGACAAAGTAGAAATGCAATAAATTATGAAATGATGAAAAACTCTCAGCATAACTATACTTTATGAAGTCTTAACATTCTGATGTTATTCTGAACACTTTTTGTGTTTTCAATTTTGTACCATGAAATGTAACTGTGGTGCGGTACTACTGTGTGCAGCATGACATAAAATCACACAAAAAGCAACAATACTGTTTACAGGTGAATAACAATTGCCATATAGACAGAGTAAGTGATATTTCTACCTGTGTAGACTTGTCTCTCATACAAGAAGGGTAATGTATGTGGGGATCACGTGGCCACTGTCCTGTGAGGTATGTCCCTGTTATTGTGTCCAGTGAGGAAGTCCGCCTGATGTTACCTGAAGTTCGAAATCGCTGAGATTTGGTTCGTTCAACTGCTGGAAACATAATAAAGAAATATTTATTTCTTTGAAAAAAATGATGGTTTGTTCAGACAAATAAAGCTGAAATCTACAAGATGGTGATCTCATCATTTAATACTCATTTTATAGTCTGGATTCCAGGTGGTTATACATAACTCAGAAATTCAGTCCCACTAACCACTAGTAACAAGGACAGAAAAATTGTACAAAGCTACTCACCATAATGCTGGACAACTGAGGGTATCTGTGTTAGCAGATCCATATACCCAAATCAGACATCCATGCCCTTTGTCAGATTTTTAGTAGTCCTCACTGACCATCCGCTCATCAGGGCTCTAACATCAGCTTTTACATGGATGCAACCTCTACCTATCTTCTGGATCTTTCTTCTGCCCAATAACAATCTTCACATCTGCTTGAGCAGAATTTACTCTATTAGTGAAGTATATCTGTCATATATCGCTAATAATCTTCCCATACATGCACCATGGAAACACTCCTAAAAGAAATCAGAGAGTACTAGGGATAGGAAACTCTAGATATGCTATAAGAAGCATCTTTAAAAATTCAGAATTAATGCTGTGGTTAAGTACCACCCATAACTTTTCTGTCTTACTTTGGGGGCGCAACCTGCAATGGAACCATCAGATGGTGCACAATCCAAGACACTAACCAAAACAAGATAAACATGGAGAATTCAAGAAAGGAAATGGGAACTTCTCCTTCCATGGCCTTTAGGTAGTATGGCCTTGACAAAGCCCATGGTAGAGCTGCATAGATGACTTCTAATTCAAATTACAGGAAGGAACTGTGTGTACCACTGGCACCTTAAGTTGAAATATATTCCTAAGAAACAGTTTGATATGCTCAACTCTGGAAAGAATGTTACACCTGCCCATTTGGAATTTAAACACAACAGCCGCATGAACTCTAACTAACGAATAAGCATGATCTGCAGCATACAAGTGTTTTCCGATTGGCCAAAACCTGCCATGGGGACAGAAAATGGAGACTGGCTGCAATCTGCTACCCAGAAAAAAGACATGCTTTTAGGGCTGCTGGTTCTACTGGTATTTTTTTTTTATTCTAATTAACGGGGAGGTGGGGCGGTTGTGTTGAGTTCTGTTTCAGGAGTGCAACCTGAAAGCAGGCCTAGTAGTACAGCTCTTGAATTAGGAGTGAGGGGCTATTAACTCACCAAGACGTGCCCACTGGGGACAGCAAATGTTTGGAAGCATGCACTCACTCTAGGCCAGCATTCTGGGAATTCCACCATGGGTTCCAGCTAACACAGGTAGTATACCTTTAAGAAGTAAAACCATCTTGGGTATGTGAGTCACCTGAATTAATGGGGTCTTGACAATTGTGAGTAAAGCTTCAAAGGAAAAACATCTTTGCCTCTGTGTCTTGTGTGTCGTAGGTCTTAAGCATCAGCCTGATGTCTTAATCCACTTATGTCTTTTAGTACAGGAATGTCAGAACCTGAGTCTGGAGTCAGAATATGTTATCAAAAATAATTCAAGATGGTGGCATTATTCATTTATTTTGCTTTCAGCCGCCAAGATATCACCTCAGTGAATTGATTTTGACCTATGAATAGGCCTTTGATTCAAAGACTTCAGCTGTAGCTCGTTGCACCTGGCCGTAGTGACAACTAGACAAAGTTCAGTGGGTCATTTTTCTTCAAATTACAGTGAGGAGGGTATCAAGGCACTTACTACTTTTTCTCTAAAACAGAATGAAAGGAACAGCCTCTCACTTATATATATTAAACACAAAAAAATCACTTCCAGCAGCTCATGGCAAAGTCTCCAAATACACAAAATACGAAGTCTTTCTTAAAAAACGTTTATTAGGGAAGCGCTTTCACAAACAGTAAGTTTGCTTCCTCAGACCTTAATAAAATCAACCATAGTCTTCTTGCTTTTAACTCCTTATGCATTTAAAATTAACCAATCACTAGTCATTCCTCATTAACATCAAATAACACATTCATTACCAAGTTCCATAGAAGAAACACAAACAATAAAAACTGGATCAAGTGCAAAACAGAGATAATAAAAATTAACTAATATAAAGCTCTAAATTATTTCATTAACCT
Organism: Protopterus annectens; assembly: GCF_019279795.1. NCBI lineage: Eukaryota > Metazoa > Chordata > Ceratodontiformes > Protopteridae > Protopterus > Protopterus annectens. The sequence continues at coordinate 1,626,178 of NC_056732.1, forward strand.
CCTATTTTTCAAATTAGATGTACTAGATATATGATCATTGAGGCTCTTCCCTAGATGTGCACTAAATTGTATTATCCATTTTAGTTCTCTGTCTTCTGTAGTATTAGTAATATTCCCTAGCTTTATGTCGTCCTGCATGATCTCCAAGACATAATCGCATCCCAGCTCCAAGATATGTTTGGCTACAGCACTATAAACAGGCCCCCTCCTCAGACAATGCATATGGTCCCTAATCCTCTCTCTTAACCTTCTGTTTGTCTTCCCGATGTAAAATGATGCACAAGTGCAACAACGGGCAAGGTATACCAAATTTCTGGAGTTACAGTTAGTGTTAACCTCCAATCTATAAGTTCGTCCTGTGTCAGGATGTGTAAACTCTGTCCCTTCATAAATATATTCACAGAAGTTACATTGACCACATTTAACAGTACCCCTACCCTGCGGTGTACTAATTAACTGCAAATCCATCTTGGGATAGCATAACTTACGTCTCAGATTCTTTGTGTTTTTGTATACCATCCATGGTTTGTTCCCCACTAACACTGCCACTTGGCTGTCTAAGTGGAGAATATGCCAGCTCCTTGCAAAAATATCTCTCAATATCTTGCTATCCCTTGTATAGGTGAAACAGAAGGGAATACATCTTCTATTAATCATTCTATTATTGCCTGATGTCCTGTACTCTGAAAAGTAGAGTTTGGCTCGGTCATTTCTCATTTGTTTAGTATCTTGACAGATCTGCATTACCTGTTCCTTGTTATAACCCCTATTCACAAAATCTCTCTCTAGTTTGCTAATTTCTATCTCATACTGACTATCTCTGTCAGCTAATCTCGGCTATCTCACTGCTTGGCCTCTGACAACATTGTTAAATATGTGAGGGGGTGCATGCTTGTTCTACGGACATAGGCCGCACACTGACAGCTCTTCCTAAATCTATCAGAATGTATCTGTCCTGATGTATCAATGTTAATCTCAACATCTAAAAATTCAATGCTCCTAGCTGAATACTTCAAAGTGAATTTTAAAAATTCATTGGTTCTATTGATACTAAACAAATGAGAAATGAACGAGCCAAACCCTAGGGAAGGGCCACAATGATCATATAACTATTACATCTAAGTTGAAAAATAGGAGGTTAATGAAATAATTTTGAGCTGTATATTAGTTAATTTTTATTATCTCTGTTTTGCACTTGATACAGTTTTTATTGTTTGTGTTTTTTCTATGTAACTTGGTAATGAATGGGTTATTTGATGTTAATGAGGAATGACTAGTGATTGGTTAATTTTAAATGTATAGAGAGTTAAAAGCAAGATGACTATGGTTGATTTTATTAAGGTCTGGGGAAGCAAACTTACTATTTGTGAAAGCACTTACCTAATAAACATTTTTTAAGAAAGACTTCGTATTTTGTGTATTTGGAGACTTTGCTGTGAGCTGCTGGAAGTGATTTTTTTTTTTGTTTTTTATTCAACTTGGTGTGCTACTATCCAGCAGCGTTGTCCCGTGTGGATTTTTGATTTACTCATATATATATATATATATATATATACACATATATATATATATATATATATATATATATATATATATATATATATATATATATATGGGTCTACCTGATAACACTGGCACGCCAAAACACAGACAACTAAATAACCATCACAAAAAAAAAAAACAAAAAAAAAAAAAGTTCTAAAACACGAAACTTCACATGCCTGACAAACCAAAATCCTGACAATCAACAAAACAAATACCTTTCCCGAAAAACACACACACAACACAAGCACACCAAAAACCTTACAAACCTACACTAAACCTTACATGCACAACTATCTATGCACTAATCTTAACCCAAACCTTAACCCACAAGTCCGTCACTATTGCACACTTACCTTACCCGCATCTAACCCTAACTCACTTAACCCGCCCCTAAACCTAAACTCTGTTACTATCGCACACTTACCTGACCCACACCCTGACCCTAACGTCCGTCCCTATCGCACACTTACCTTAACATGTTGGTGTTCTCAACGTCGGGATTCTCAACTGTCGGTCTTCTCCGTTGTCGATCTTCCGGTGTCGGTGTTCTCATTGTCGGTGTTCTGTGATTTCAGCGTTTTCAGGTAGACCCATATATATATATATATATATATATATATATATATATATAAATATACCAACTCTATGGTTGCACAAGAGTGCAGAAAGGGCAATTCCACATGTTCACTAAAAGTGGTTTTCAGTGATAATGTCCTTGCACTGTTGCCAGTCAGACAAAAAGATATTGACAAAAACATACATTCTTGGAGGTGAATATGCAGAGAAAAGGGGGAAATCATCTGTGGACTAGTTCTTGAACAGGTCTATATCACTTGAACGAAACAACTCAATATCGAATGTTACAACATCGAACTGCATACTTGGAAATGTAAAAAATGCGAAAGCTTAAAATATTGAAAATTTGAAATGTGAATAGCAACGCTTGGCCACCTCTGTGAAAACAAATACGTGAACACGCTAGTGCCGTAACTCAGAAGTGCACACCATATTATACATAACTAATACCAGAAACATTTTTTATTTGAAATGACAATTGTATAAATAAAAGTGAACTTGACATGTGCTTTACTTTACCCAAATAAATTCAACTAAAGTATGTACAATATCCATGGTATGCTTGTATACCAGTAATCATTAATTACAATTTTAAAAGCATCGCAATTGCATTGAGAAACTCAAACGCTGCGTTGTTGTATCTTTCGGCTTTTCCCGGTTAGGGGTCGCCCCAGTGGAACTCCGGTCCGCTAACGATTGGCAGTAGATTTTTACGTACCGAGTTGCCAGCCCTGATGCACAACCTTCAACGAAGGTACGCCCATTCACGCATGTCTCCACACAGAAGACGCTTTAGCTGAGAATCGAACAGGACAACGTCTTACTGTGAGGTGACAACGCTACCACAGTACCACCACCGCAGTTAGAAACTCAAACGCTGTGTATTCTGCCCTATTCTTAATAATGTTTCGTAATCTGCGTTCCCTTTCAATGTACTTGTTCTTGGATGATGTATGGTACGATTCAATTAACCTCTATAATTGACATAACGTGCATATACTAACATATAAAATAGGAACGTGACACTGATAGATATTGACGTACTTTATGAATATTCATGACAGAACGAATGACATACATTACCTTGCGTGAAAATTGGCCAACTATTTTCTTTCGAAATTATGATTTTCGTCATTATTTGCTTTCATGTTATTTGCAGTTCAATGTTAGCAGTTCGATATTATTACATTCGATATTGAGCTGTTGGTTCAAGTGATATAGACCCTTCCTGAACTACAAGGATCTAATAGAGCAAAAGGAATACCCATAGTGGGGTGGAGATGAGGTAAAAAATTGACAAGATTTCGGGGACACATTCAGGAACTAGCAAGACAGAGTGGATAAGCTGGATCTGTATTAGTAACAGTTGGATTAATAAGAATTAGTTTTTTTTTCCTCAGATTAGGTTCATAGGTAGGTACTAGGCTATCTGCCCAAAGGCATTTATAAGCCTAGCCAGAATGTGTTGGCTTTCGCCGTCCCCTTAGGTTAGTTTCCTGTGCTTCTGTCCAGCAGAGCCACTGAAGTGATCCTTGGGCTAAACTTTCTGTTTCCCATCCACTCATCAAGGTTTCTTTTGAAGAGTGTTAGCGAGGAGCTCTGCCTAATGTAGATTGGAATCTTGTTCCAAAGCATGGGAAGTTTCTGGGACAGGAATATATCCCTCCAGCATGTCCTATTTATTGTTGTGGTGAGGTTTAGATCCCTAGAGCGTGTAGCTTGAGGGGATAAGGTTTTCTTTAGGTGGAGCATGTCCATCAATTCTCGGTTGGACATGGCCTTGTACGTCAGGCAGAGATCACCTCTGAGTAGATGGTATGCAACTGAGTACAGCTGGAGTTTCTTCAGTCGAGCTGCATAGGGCATCTGTTTGAGGCCAGTGATCCTCTTGGTGAGGTACTTCTGTGGTCTTTCCAGCTGTTGCAGGTGTCTTGTAAGGTACACCCCAAATGGGGTGTTGTACTCTATGATGGGTCTGACGAGTAGATGGGCACAATGATCTCTTTTGATCTGGATGCGAACCCTTTTGTGATTGGGTGGTTCACATAGAAGGATTTTCTAACCACTTTGGCAATGTGATTATCAAAGGAGAGATTACTATCTACTTGGGTCCCCAGATCCCTTATTACATTTTCCACATTTAGGGCACTACCACCTATGTGGTAGTTTGTGGGTACTTTGTATTTTCCAAAGGGGATGACTATGCACTTTGTGGCATTTAGCTTGAGGCCATGATTTTGACACCAGGTATCCATTTCAGTGAGACCCTTTTGGAGGATGTCTTTGTCAGCCGGAGAGTCAGTTATAGCCCCTAATTTGCAGTCGTCTGCAAACTTGGTCAGCCACAGTCCTCCTGTGCTTGCCTGTACCTCTGAGAAGTATATGCCGAACAGGAGGGGTCCTAGGACTGAGCCCTGGGGAATGCCACTTGTAACCGGTTTAGAGTCGGACCTAGCTCCCACAACTCTCACCATGTGGGTTCTGTCTGTGAGCCAGTTGGCAACCCATCTTGTGACGTAGAGGTTTATGTTCAGGCTTGTGAGCTTGTCTATAATATCAGAATGGGGAATGGTGTCGAAGGCCTTTGCGAGGTCTAGCTAGGCTGTGTGTACCACCTTTCCCTCGTCTATAGCATTGGTAACTGTCTCAAAGAAGTCCACCAGGTTTAGGAGGCATGATCTGCCCTTAACAAAGCCGAACTGGGTAGGGTCCAGTGTTTGGAGGTTCCCTTTTCTTTTTACTATATTCTTAACACTATTCACATCTACAGAAAGCACTCTAAAATTTAAATTTTCTCTTTTCCTTAGATTCATGTTTTCATAAGGTCACAGGAAATTACTAGGCTAACTTTCTTAAATATAACATTTTCTTTTGTAAATGTTACAGTTACTTATCAAATGTCCTTCTTTTCCACAGAAAAAAAACATATTTTGGGTTGTCCCCAGTATTCTATGACACCCCTATCCCCCTCCACATTTATCATGCTTGGTATACGTAAAATGTTTAATCTTTCTATTTTTAAGACAATATTACAATCTCAGCCACCAGTCCGTAAATCCCTTTTACCATAAACTTTTGCAATGTCCAGTACTTCTTTACATGAAGTTTTCGAATGTCCTTTCAAAGTCTTTCTTTCTATCGCCGTTAGAAATTGTATATAAATTTTCTGTTTCTTGTTAAATGTTTTTGCCATATAAAGATTCCATGGGTTACAGTCTTTCTTTTTTCATCTTCTCCAAGAAAATATTCCATTGAAAAAAATCCCAAATATAATGTCACAAAATGTCTCTTTGTTAATAAGAATAAGTGCTCTTACCTCATGCGCTTTTACACCCAAAGGAGCTATTACATTGCCTCATAGCTCATACCTGTCCGTTTCTCTTCACTTTGAATGCTTACCCCATACTTCTGTTTTTCATTTTCTTCTGCCTTTTCTGCTACCCCCCCCCCCCCTTTTGTCTTCTTTTACTTTCTCTGGATATGTTTTCTTTTCCATCAAACCGCTGTTTTACAGGATTGTCTCTGCAGCCTTCTTTTGTATTTTCTCCATAATGTTAGCTACATTTTTGACGGTCTTTCCTGATTGTACTTTCACTGTCATATTGACCTGATTTGAATTCTTTATAAGAAGTGGGTTTGCTTAATTAACTGTTTCATGAAGTCTTTCTGCTAAGGAATAAAAGCAATTACTAGTTTTCATTTTAATATAAAATTGCTTTGCACATTTTTTCATCATTTTTAATACCTGCTTTATCCATTTCAGGGTCATAGGGAAACAGTAGCCTGTTTTCACAGATAATAGTCATAAGGCAAGAACCAGTCTTGGCTCTGACAATAAACCACTGAAGGACACACACGTATGCACAAGTATAGACACACACACACACACACACACACACACACACACCTGTGATAATTAGGTACATCATAATTTCACATACCTACGTGCCTTTAATAAAACAGTAGGAAGCTATTGCCACCCTGACCCATGGGGAAAACACATACTAATATAAGGAGGGCAAGCAAACTCCACAAATAATGTGAACCAAACCAGAAAAACAAACACTGTGCTCAGCAATGATCACCACTGCTCTACCATCTCACAAGAATAGTGCTTCTAATTAGGGTGACATACAGGAAGTTGGTTACCTTGTGGTACAGGTTTGCTGGTTTAGCAGACAAGTCATCTTAATATAACGAATAATATAATTAATATAAGGAAGGAAAACTTGTATCATCTCACAGCAATGTGCAGAAGCACATACACACACACACACACACACACACACACACACACACACACACACACACACACACACATGCATGCACACACATTGCTGACATCACTGCATGGTTTTCTAGCTGGCAGGACTACACTGTAGGCTGTGCAACAGATGAACATGTCATTTATCTCAAGAAGCCAGAAATATACCTGACAATATCTCAGCACACATTTAACACCAACACACATACCTGTAATGTAAAGTAGATACAACCTCACAGATGTTGCACTTTACCTTACTAACTACTTAGTACCGGTGCTTTGCATGCATTTGATTTGTGACACAATGATTGACAGAGTAATATTATGTTAGAAGAATAGTGTGTGAATATTTTGACATGTCTGCTGTGGTTTTATAAGTGGGCATGCCCAAGAGGCCACACTGATGTACTGCTTGCTAAAATGCCTCATATTTCACAAACAGGCGTAAGCTAAAAGTCGCTAAAGAACTTCAAGTATAGACGGAAAAGGATTTTTTAAAATGACACAGTGGCTCGGTGATGAAGCGCTTATGACATATGAAAAAAAAAAACACTAACACATCATACTAATAAAGTACAGAATACATTATGTGTGGTAACAACTCACCCATAAGCCACTGTTAGAAAATTAAATACTATTTCCCTTTGAAAAAAACAGCGAACGTGATAGTCTTAAAAGTCAAAGCAATGTACACAACACAGAAAAACTACTAATTCGTGCTGCCCAAGCATTATGGATGAGATGAAGTTTTGGCATGCTACAGTGTAACGAGTCAGGGGTGTAGCTACCAATACAACAGGGTAGTCATTTGAAATATTGGAAACCATTACAGCAAGTCCTGAAACACAGAGACTGAATGGCCAAAAGAACAGACTTACATATACCAAGTCTGAAACCGGTGTTTCATTGTATATTCCCTTTTCTTTGAGGTATGGCAGTCTTGGAGTTGGTATATATATGTTCAGGGGGGTGACAGGGACTTGTCCCCCACATCAGGGTTTGCACGGTTTGCCGCTATGCAAAAAAAAAAGAAGTTTAAAGGAGAAGTGCAATGTTTGAGATTCGCTCTTCTATACTTTCACTTTTTTGTCTGCTCACACTCAGTATTATGAGTGCCAACATTTCAACAGGGAGCCATACAAAAGAGGTGGAAAATGTCATACACAAAGACATTCCTGCTTCAGCACAAAAAGAAAAAACTATTACATTAACCCAAATTCAAGGACAGAAACTCTGACTTATTTTGTTATATTCTGCATTGTAAGGAAATATTTTTAAACAGATATAGCACATTTTATTAGCAAGCAAGATAAACACACCTCTTCCCATTGCAGACTCTGGTGAGGAGCAAAGTCGTTTAAATGTCTGTTAAATGTTTTTTAAAGGAGAAGTAAGTATTCAATTAATAGCTCCCCGATTACAACGGTAGCTTCAAGTCAGGAAGAATGCGGGAAAGGATTTAAAAATTGGAAGCTTTTAAACATGCAGTTCAGCTGTTATATTTTGTTTAGCATTTATAACTACTGTTAAAGAGGTAAGATATGTTATTAAAACACAAATCATAGTAATTCAAGCAAAAAAGTGAAAAAGAAAATAGGTTCCAGAAGCTGTCCAAATGCCACTGACTCATATTACCGCCATTCTATTTACACTGAAGTTGAAAAGAATATTTCCTTTGTGTAGCATGAGTTGAAGGGTTCCTATCATGTAGTCTAACTTTTACAAGTTCGAACCACATATGGTCGAGACCATAAGTTCGAAATTGTAAAAGTTTGAGCGTTTGAATGGAAATCTCCATAAGCGGAGATTTCCATTTAGTTCAATGTGGTGCAATCTTGGAGTTGGTATATTGGCTCCCTATTATGCTGTCGCAGATGTAGGTTGTCAAATGCGTCTTTGTCAAACTGAAAAGCACGAAAAGGCAAAATAGCGAAGCGGCTTTTCAACAAATTCTTCTTTCCCTGGGAAAGAATTTGCTTGGCCGCTTTCACTACTTTGCTGTTTTCGGCACTGTAGTGTGATCTCGGAGTTGGTATATTTAAGTGGGGGGTGTGGGGGGCACAGCCCCCCATGTCAAGGGGTGTGGGGGCAAAGCCCCCCACATTATGTAATGTTTTACATTTTTTTTTTTCGGAACAGCGATTTCTTCCCTTGGAAAAAAATCACTGTTCTGAGGTTTCAATGTTGTAAGCTTTCACTGACATGGGGTCGATTATGTGTCATTCGCTCTTCTGAGCGTGCGATATCATAATATAGACCCGGTATATTTAATTAGCAGTGGGTGTGGAGGGTGCATGAGGGCTTGCCCCTCTGCTTGCAACAATTTATTTTGTTGTCAGTTGTTTTTTTTTGTTTTTTTTTTTTTACACAGTTGAAGTTCTGTAACTTCGAACATAATGGTTCGACCATTAGGTGTTCGGAGTTATGGAACTTCGACTATGTGATATAGACCCTGAGTTGAATAAAGGGGGCTTGAAGTGGATTCAGAGAAGAAAAACTCCAAGATCTCTTTACATTGGTAAGTCCACTGACATACAATAACCATAAACACTTAATGATTCTGATGCATTAAAATAATCAGAGTACAAAGATATAATGAAATAACTGAGATACCATGGCAACCATAATTTATTTATACATAACTTTTTGTTTACTAGGTTAGTCCCACTACACTAATGACCTCTTTTCAGGAGAGACCTGAGGTGGTATTCATACTGAGTAGGAGAAATTTGGCCAGGACACAGGAGAATGTCCCCTGGCCTTTTTGATAAGTGCTGTGGGATCTTTTGCATCAGCCTGAGCTACTACAACTCAGGCAGATGGGACCACAGTTTAATGTTGCATCCGAAGGACATCCCATCCAAGAGTGCAGAAACCTGTTATTCTGCACTGCAGTGTCAGTACTGGAATATTAATCCAAGTACCTGTTGTGGGAATAGAATCTACAACCTTCTGCACAAAAGGCTAGTATGTTAGTTGCTGAGATACTGAGACCGCAAATCTACGCATTTTTTGTTTTCCAATCCCTTCCAAGGAAAACAGCACTGACATGACAAAAACTGTATCAAGCAAATACAGCAACATGAACCCCCTAGTATGCTGTTTCTGGTTTGCAGAAATAAAACCAACAGAAATAATTTAGAACTTAATGATTTGGGGGAGCATGAACCTGTTCCACTTATTTGTTCAAGAATTTTGGACAAACCCCAAAAATAATGGGGGGGGGGGATAAAATCAGCAACGAGGTTTAAATATTACTCTAATTATCTTAAAAAGTTAATAGAACAACATGTTTTGCATCAACATGCATTTTTTGAACAGTAACAAGTATAAACTCTAATTACTGGTGCTACTGACATACTGGGCTGTAATAATGAGTGGTTTACCAGAAAATCAAAAATGTCATGAGGAACAGAACAAATATTTGAAGCAAAATCAGAGACATTCTTCAAAATTAGGGGGTATTTATTTATTTATTTATTTAACATTTGTTTACTGGGAAAGTCCAACTGGACATAGGTCCTTTTTCAGCAGAGGCCCGGGGAGAAAAGCTCCATGAGTACCAGTAAATTTTAATGCACGGATTACAATAATCAATAAAGTAAACAAAATGTAGTATACATAAGAAAATACACATTTGTTACATCATGGCAATAAAACCTAGGCTTTGAACTTAGCTCGTACTATTTGTAAAATATGACTTACGTCAAGATACAAGGTTAAGACAGGCCAGTAGGAATAAAAGATTAAACACAGGGGGAGAAGTTGGATATGGTTGGGGTATACTGTGATGTATCGGAGCATTCATGAGGGGTTAGTACAGGAACATGGAAACTTATTTTTTAGATAAGCTTTAAGTGATGGCTTAAAGTGGTTAGTGGATGAGATTGAGAGAATGGAGTTAGGAAGGGAGTTCCATATACAAGATATATAGCTGGAAAATAAAGATTCTCCTGCAGTGTTGTTGGCCTTGGAGATGGTGAGTAAGTTCTTACTGCTAGAGCGAAGTGGTCTGCTAGAACTGTAAGGAAGGATGAGGTTTTGTAGTGCAGGGATTCTGGTTGGTTGTGTTATGATTTTGTGAGTTAGAGAGAGTTGGTTGTAAAGAATAATGTTGGGAAGTTCAAGCCAGTCTAGTATCCTTAAAGCTGTACAATGATGTGTTCTATATGGGCAGTCAGATGCAAACTTAGCAATTTTATTATAACATGCTTCTAGCTTAGATAGGTCAGTTTTCCTATGAAATGTTAAAATTGGAGAGGCATATAGTAGGGAAGAGAGCGGATGAGTGTGTGCTAATGTAATTTTGGCCATTTTGGTCAGGAACCTTTTGTGCTTATACAGACTTCCAAGTTTCTTATGGACTTTTTTTACTGTTAGGGAGACATGTAAGTCAAATTTTAGGTTATTGTCTATTTCCACTCCAATAAGCTTTGTATGGGTTGCTGTGGAGATGACCGTATTGTCTTTGGCTATTATGTTAAATGGTGGGCATGAGATACATGTCTTGTTAGGTTGGAAGAGTAATAATTTAGTTTAGTTTGGGTTCAGGATTAGATGGGCATTGGCTAACCATGTTTCCACAGAAGTAAAAGATTCCTGTGTTTGAGAATGAAGAGATGACAGAGAAGTGGCAGCACAGATAAGTGTTGAATCATCTGCAGACTGTATTATAGAACCATGTGGAGTAGCTGTGTGTAGATTATGTCACAGATAAGTGTTGAATCATCTGCAGACTGTATTATAGAACCATGTGGAGCAGCTGTGTGTAGATTATTAGTAAAGAGGGAGAAAAGGAGGAGGTCCAAGATAGATCCTTGGGGGACACCAATGGATAAAGGAAGGCATGGAGATAGGTCACCTTGCCATAAAAAGGTTCCCCTTCATAATCGCGAAATACTGAAATCTCGAATTTCAGTATTTCGTGACCATAAAGACAAATTTTTCAAATGTGGAATGTGCATAAACGAATTTGCGGTTATGGCTTTACATTACGTGATGTCTGCTGTTTGGTTTGGATGTTGTTCGGCATAGTGCATGGATTTATGTGGAATCTAAGGTAAGTCAGTGTTTTGTAAGGGTTTTGGGTAAGAGTATGAGTGTATGTGAGATTGTTTGCAAGTTGTATGTGTGGGTTAGGGTAGAAGGTGAACGTATGAGTGTGTAATTGTTGGATGTGTTGGTGTTTGTCTATGTGTGATGTGTGTGTGTGTGTGTGTGTGTGTGTGTGTGTGTGTGTGTGTGTGTGTGTGTGCGCGAGGGACTGTGGAATGTCTGAGTGTGAGTGTACTGTCTTTTACTGTTTGTGCAATCTTGGAGTTAGTATATATAAGTAGGGGCGGGGGGCACAGTCCCTCACATGGGGGGTGCAGGGGGGCTTGCTTATGTGCAGTTTAGGTATGTGGATGTGTGGTGTTTTGTTTTTGTGTGTTTATTTGTTTTGTAGTGTGGGTGTTGTGGTTTATGTGTGGCATGGTGTATGCTGTGTGTTCAGGATTTGTAGTTTTGGGATTGTGAAGGTTCAGTGTTTGAAGGTTTCGCCTTTATGGTCGCAAAATACTGAAATTCGAGATTTCAGTATTTCGCGATTATAAAGTGGAACCCATAAAACAGATTGTTGATGGCTAGATAAATAGTTATTAAACCAAGCTGTAACAAATGGTGAGAAGGATAGTTCAGTTAGTAGCTTTTGATAAGTCTAGAAAGATGGCAGATACAAAGTTGTTGTTATTCCTATGATGGTTTATGGTATTAGTGAAGGATGAGACAGCTGTAGTGGTACTATGCGAGGGGTGAAACCCATGCTGAGTGTTTGAGAGAAGGTTATTTGTTAGTAAGAATTTCATGACCTGGATATGAATACACCTTTCGAGTAGCTTAGAAAGAGGTGAAAGAATAACAATTGGACAATAGTTTGTCAGTTCTGTGGAAGGTCCCTCTTTATGAAGTGGGATTACATGGGAGATTTTCCACAGTTGAGGAAGCTTGTTTCGAGAATGGATCTATTTATAAAGAAAAAGAATTAAAGAATCTGCCGCCATAGTCAACTTTCCTTCTTCAAAATATAGAACATTGAACTGCCTCTTCTAAGGTGGAATGAAGGACAAATTGTTGAACATTTGCTAACAACTAAGGACGGAACTCATAGCATGGTTAAAATGTTATTTTGTATTTGGTTTAAAATATACTCAAAACATATGCAAAAGTCCAAGGCCCCAGATAGGCATGCCAAGCAACCCCTGTCCAATCTCAAAAAATAAATAAATAAATAAAAACTCCAGCCAGTATCAAAGCAATCAAGCAATACAGATAAGAGCAGGCTTGCAAAATCATGGCTGCCACTCCATCCATAACATCAAGAAGCAAAAGAATTAAAGAAGCTATAGTCATGGTCAACCTTCAATCTTCAAAAGACAGAATAGCACATTCCTTTGCACAATATAGAGCAGATGGGTAAATGTGATACATTTACTAACGACTAGGAAGGAAGCTCATACCATGGTTAGACTGCGGGCTTTATACTTATAAAAACTTCTTTGATACCCTGAGGTTTTTTTTTTTTTTTGCTTGTTGGAATAGCCACTTGGTTACAAAGTAATATTTTCCTTTTACATTGTTTATAAGAAAAGAAAGTTACACAGCAGCTGTAATATATTGTGTTTTACCATACACTCAACTCTTCCAACATTAGAGACTTGAGAGCAAGTTGAAAAAGTCCAACAACCCCCCCCCCCCAACACACACATGCATGCATACACAAAAAGCAAATTGTTCTCATATTCTGTCTTAACATCTCTAGTTACAAATTCTCACTGACAAAGTTTAGGCTTCTCCCCATCGCAGTTATTATTCCTTCATTTACCCACTACATTGCTAACACTTTGATCTTTCCCAAGCATGAGTGCGCTTGACCACACAAACACACCAATTACAGGCACTTGTATGACTGTACATCTCAAATATTTGCTCGAGATCAACAGAATAAATAAATTCATAAATAAAGGTCCAGAAATGCATCTCGGTTGCTCTCAGCAGAGTAGCTCAAGAGTAAAAAACAAGCATTAAAATCTAGAACAGCTTTAGACATTTATCTTGTATACTTAGAAAGTTGATAATTACTTATGTGGACACTGACCTAACTTTTGACCAATATGTGGCTATTGCTGTAAGAAAGTTCTTCTATACTGCACAACTTACAAACAAAGGGATAGTATCTAGATCTAGGGATGTCATTCTTCACCTTTGCTCAGCTCTCATTTGGTCAATCATTGAACATAATGCCCCCTTTGGCATATATCTGTACTGACACATGCAACAACTGGAATGCCCACAGAAAGAGAGAAACACCATACTAAAATAATACAAGGCCTAAACAATATGTTCTACATGGATCGATTCAAAGCCCTGCCACTAAACTCTGTATCTTACAGACTGCTAAGAGGTGACCTGTGTCTGGCATACAAGGCATCCTCCAACCCATTACTGATGGATTTCCTGCACATCAACAAGTCAATTCTCATCAGACGTCCTCAGTCTTGGGATCTAAACCTCTTCTGCGACACAAACAGAGCACCTGGATGGACATGTATATTTCATATAGGATACGCTGCTGTGGAACAGACTCCCCATTCACATAAAACAAAGTTCATCCCTGTCCATTTTTAAGCGCAACTTAGATCTATGGATGGAAAGCAGAAAACTTACTCCAGGACTGCCCTATGTATTATTAACAGACAGGTGCAGTTCCTAAATGCTTTATCACATGCATGGGTTCCCTCAAATTATCTATGCTATGATCCCAGTTATTCTCATTAGGTGTAATATATAATTATCGACCATGGGATAAGTAAGGCCAATCTATAATCAGATTGGATAGGTCATTTCAAGGGAAACTGGCTAGGCTTAAATTGGCCTGCAAAGGCAGCTAGGCTAGCACCTACCTATGAATGTATGAACCTACAGAATAACAAGCTTTGCCTTATCAAGCATTTTCTGAAGGATACAAAATCTGAAATCACATGCCTGTCATTATTTAGTGACCACAATCTACAACAATTTGTCAAAAGCCACAAATTTAACAAGGAACAGGCAAAAACACCATTAAATTTAATTGCTCAATAATTCTGGACAAAGCTACAAATAATGGGGGGAGGCAAACAGGGACACATTTTAAATATTATTTTATATATTTGTTAACCAGTGACATGCAATGGCAAATTGTACTTATCAGGGGTGACCCAGGAGCAGTGTCTGGTTAAGTAACTTGCTCAAAGTCACAAAGTAGGCAAATGTAGATGAAAGGATTCAAACCCTGTACCTTCGACTACAAGACAACTCCAAGCCAATTAAAATGCTAACATAACAATAAGAATTGCATGGACCTGCATTCTCTGAACAATAAAAAGGGTGAAACTGTAATGACTGGCTTCATTGACTGACAGTAGTTCTCACTGATTTACCAGAAAGGAAAGTTAATGAGGGACAAAGCATAAATATGAGGCAGAATCAGTGATGCTCTGCAAAATTGGAGACAGACAAGAGGCAAACTACTCTAATTCAGAGCAACTGATTTTACATCAACATATGTATTCTGAACATTTGAAGAACGAAAGCTACAAACTGTCATTGCTGATTGTCTACCTTAGCAATTTACCATAAAATGAAGACACAAGTGAATGTCTGGCAGTTAGTGCAGAGGATTGTCTCTAATCTCTTGGTGAGCTGTTTCTATCTCCATATGCCTAATGTGTTGCTATACCAAACAGTCCTCCTGGGTAGGGGAACTGGTTTAAAAGTTAGAAAAACAAAAAGATAGAGCTTAAATAATGAGGCTAAATACTCCTGTGTGAGCAGAAACAGATTGTGGTCACATGGGGCTCTAGACAGAGTAATGGTCCAGACCCACAAACAAACACACACACAGCAATACCAGTATACCATAACTTACATACATGCATACAAATATTTCAAGCACAGGCATTAACGCTTGTATAGCCTACCAATATACTAAAACAGCTGTCCCCATAATATGTGTCCAGGCTGTTCTTAAAAATATCTAGACTGGTGCTTGCTTTAATGTATGTAAAATCTATCATCACCCCTCTACTTAAAGGGGGAAACTCCAATGAACTATCCAATTATTGACCAATCCCCCACCTCTCTCCTCTTTTCAAATGCATACACAGGCAATTGTTCACCATCTCAACCAAAACAAGCTAACTACACTACCCAACATGGTTTTTGCCCATCACACAGCACCACCACTACCCTAATCTCCTTAATGGACACTGTGTCCAAATCCACTGACTCTGGTAATATCACTTCTGTCTTACTACTAGACTTATCAAAGGCATTTGACACAGTGTCTCACAACAAGCTTCTTCAATAGCTATCTGTTGTAGGCTGCACTCCACCATCCCTCAAATGGTTTTCCCTATCCAACTGCCAACAATGCATTAAATGGCAAAATAAACTATCCCAATATCAAACCAACACAACTGGGGTACCACAAGGGTCCATACTCGGACCCCTACTCTTCAGTGTTTTCACCAACAACCTTCATACCTCATCAGCCCTTAACTCTATTATCCAATACGCAGATTTCCTCCTGTAATAACATGCAACATCTCCAGCAACTAACCCAAACCACCTTCAACTCAAAACAGACATGGCTGAGAGAAGCCCAGCTACTCCTACATTCCTACAATGGGGCCAGGCCAAGCCCAGGGGGAGGATGCCCCCCCTTCCCCAGTTCTAGAAGGACATTACAAAATCATAAAACCGATAGGCCAAAGAAGACCCATAAAGATGACAGAATGGACTATTGAGGATAAGAAAGAAATTATGTATAGTTATTATTATGCAAAAAGCCCAGAAACAAGATATACAAAACAATTATTATGTTTTGTCTTTTTAAAAATCAATAAAATATTTGGAAAAAAAAGAAATTAGAGGAAAGAAAAATACTTGCACCAGAAAAATTGTCAGAAGCTTCAAATAAAAAAATGTGGGCATTAATACAACAGGTTTGTAAAAAACAGTACACAGACCAAGAAACTTTGATCTATTTGGAAAAAGAAGCATCTGAGGAAGTGCGAAAATATAAACAACAAAACCTAGATATTTTTGAAAAGTATAAAAAAGAAATATGGGCATGGTAAAGAAAGAGAGATTTGATATGGTACAATATTTATGCAAAGGCGAAAGCCAAATTAATCAACATAAAGAAGGCAGCTCCAAAGATATTCAAAGAGAAATATAGGCAAAGGCATCCAGACATGGAAAAATTCACAATAAAAAATAATATCACAAAGAGGGAATGTAGAAAATAAGATTAGTAAAGCAGAAGTTAAAAAAATAGAAGTTGAAGTTATGGAGTACCTGCAAAGTGAGGATTTGGTGTAGAAGATCTAACACAGGTTACATCACAGCATGATGGAGTGAGTCCCCAACGTAAGGAGAAGCAGGAAAATCAGGAGATATCTGATGAAGAAATATAGACATGGAAAGAAAATGAGATTTAATGTGGTGTAATATTTATGCAAAGGAGAAAGCAAAACTAACCAATACAAAAAGAGCAGCACCAAAGATACTTGAAGAGAAATACAGGCAAAGGAATCCAGACATGGAAAACTTTACAATACAAAAAATAAGACAAAGAGGAAAAGTAGAAAAGGAGATTAGTAATGGAGAAGTTAAAGAAATAGAAATTGAGGTTATGGAGTACCTGCAAAGTGAAGGATTCAGTGCAGAAAATCTAACTCAGAAAGCACCACAACAGGATAGAGCAATGGATATCCAAATGAAGGGGACACCAGTGGAACAGGAAGCAATTAGTCAGGTGCCAATATGAAGATATTTTGGAGCCTTCTACACAAAACCATTATAAATGTTCACTTGAAGCTAGACAGCAAGTGAAAGAACAGAAAACTGTGGAAACTGATGCAGTCAGTCTTGAGGAGTGATAGGCTAGTGAGTTCCCATATGACAGAGCAACAGATGGCACAGGATGAAACTGAAGAGAATGTGACACCAGGGAAATACTGCCAGTCCAGCTATCTGGAATTTTGTAATAATTATGTCACCTGAAAATATTAATATGATTTATATAGAAATGTGACACTGCCAGCCAAGTTATCTAGAATTTTGTAAATAATCATGTCATTTGTGAATATTCATATGATTCATATAATTGTCTTACAAATGTAAGAGAACTGTATGTTATGTACTGAGCTTCAAGAATGTAACCACAGTATACCCTACTATAAAAGAACAGAAATGTATATACACTATATACCTGTGCAAATGTATGTTGTAATAGTGGAAGCTGGAACATACACAATTAACTTACAAAACTTCAAGAAAATAAGTTGAAAAGTACAGTGTTTTACAATTTTATTATCTCAGTTTCATTGCAGCAAGCAGACACAATGTCTAGAGATAGAGGATTTCCTATCGTCTTGAAACAGATATAATTACTAGGTTTCAAATATAAAAGTGTTTTTATTGCTCTATGACTTCCTAGCAGCTGCACACTTCTCAGAGATATGTATGTTTGACACAGAAGTGTTAAATTCTAAGTATCTGTTTAGCCTGGGAACTGAAGTCAGGTGACAAAGAGTGATGTCATCTGAGCTAACCCAGCGGTAATGTTAATAGGTAATTTAAGAACTCTCTCAGAGAAAGACTGTGCATTTTGTATCTTGCCTTGGACCTAGAAAAATCTGCATTTGCCTTGCTCTGTAACTAAGTTATTTAGGGCATAGTATCTTTTAGATATAGATAGGAATATGGTAAAGATTAGTTTAGATGTTTTCTGTATTTATTTGCGACTGTCCTGCAATGTTGTTTTAAAATATTTCCTGTTATTCTGAACTCTGTAGTTACGGTGTTGTTTGAGTATTGTCTTACTCTTTTATTATTTATTATTAAATATATTTAAACCTTTTAATTGTGGCTGGTTTGTTTAGAGATATTTAAGTTCTGAGAGTACTTGCATATGTATTTGGTGACTCTGTATAGGCCACTCCAGTAGCCTTGCTCTTGGTCACACTTAGCCATTTGGATAATAGTAACATTACACAGTAGGACTGGGCACCCTTTGCAAGCTGATAAGTAGTGGTTGGTGGCAGTGATAACTACCTTATAGTCTGGGCAGAAGGGGGCATAACTAGAAAACCTGTGCTAGCCTTCCCCAGGAGTGTCTGTGTGTCTGTGTGTCTGTATATAAATCAAATCTCAAAGTGTGTGTGTGTGTGTGTGTGTGTGTGTGTGTGTGTGTGTGTGTGTGTGTGTGTGTGTTTCTGCTACTTGGGCAGGGACATGAAGCCCTGGTTGGACAGAGAGGGTGCTGGAGGTTTTGGCTTGACCACTCGGCTGAGATCTTAATCCTATAGCTGTGCCAGTGGGGTGTCTTACTGGGGATCTGAAGAAAGAGGCAGAAACCAGCCCCAAACTGACTGTGATTTCTGTGTGCTCTTAAGGGAAATTGTACTTTACTGTGTGTGCTCTTGTCATTCTCCCATTCTGTACATCCCTCACTGTGGCCAGTGGTAAGGACTGAGGCTCCTTGATTACTGGGCCAGTGCATTGGCTTCACAGAACTTTCTATAGAATGCCCACAGAAAATGGAAAACAAAAAAAAGTGTCCTCAGTTTAGATGAAAATGAGCTACGAGAAGAGCTGCTCGATTTAATAGACATAGATACACATATTAAGATCAATGAAAGAAATAGACTGCAGAAGGTCAATAAAACCCAAAAAGTCTGGTGGCTCCTAGAGATTCATGCATTATAACAGAAGTAAACAGGATATATTACTGTGCAGCTAAACTAATAAATGATAAAGGTCTACCACAAGAACACAGGGCAGTGAGGGAAAGGAAGGGGAGAAATCGAATACCATCATGGAAGTGTAGAATAGAGAAAACTATAAAGCAATTTAAGACAGGAAGTGTCACTTTTAGAGAAATCTAGAAGAGGGAACAGATCAACAAAAATACTAAGAAAGACGTGATAAAAAGCAATGCAAAGTATTAGAACAGACCAGGATCTATCATGCACTATTGCAAATAACAAACTAAAAATCTAAGCACAAGGGGAAAAACTTAAAAGTTACACAGACAAATATAAAGGAAAAGTACAAAATAAGCAATTTATTGATGACCCAAAAAGTTTTATAGAAAATTGGGAAACATGGTAAAAGGAACTGAAAGACCACCAAAAAAAGACGAAATACATACATTTTGGAGAAGTATCTATGAAGATCCTGTGGAATATAACAAAGATGCTAAATGGATAGAAGAAGTAAAAGAAAGAATAATAACTTTAAAGGTTTAAAGGTACAGGATATGAAATTGGATGAAGTAACAGCTAGAGAGATTTAAACAAAGTTAAGAAAACCCTCTAATTGGAAAACTTCAGGCCCAGATCCAGTACCTAACTTTTGGTTAAAAGTATTAACATCTTTGCATGAAGATTTAGCCATGAGAAAGAACTATTTATATGCGCACCCTGAACAGACACCAACCTGGTTAACAACAGGAAAAACAATGCTCCTACCTGCAAGTTACCCTAAAAATTATAGACCAATAACTTGCTTTCTGACGACGTATAAACTATGCTCAGAAACTGATGCTGACAGAGTTTATAGTCATGTAACGAAAACTCAATTATGGCAATAGAACAAAAGGGCAGTAAAAGAAAGTCGTATGGAACAAAGGATCATTTTTTTGTTAAATAAACCCATAGTGGAGAACTGTAAAAAGGGCAAGAATCTAAGTGTGGCATGGATTGACTATAAAAAAGCATTTGATAGTATCCCACATTCATGGATAAAAGAGTGCTTAAAAAAATATAAGATATACCCTACACTGATCGGCTGTATTACAGTGACCATGAAACAGTGGCAGACAAATTATTATCCCAGGGATAACAATTCAAAAGGGGATATTCCAGGGTGACTTTCTGTCACTGCTGTTATTCTGCCTTGCCCTTAACCCATTAAGCTGCCTACTTAACAGCTTCGGCCATGGCTACAATTTGGCTCCTAGAAAACAACAAAGTGTAAAGACTTCTTATCTTCTCTTTATTGATTAATTAAAACTGTATAGCTCATCAGATGAGGAACTGAAAGCACAACTGCAAGTTGCCAAAACTTTTTCAGATGATATAAGAATGTCATTTGGTCTTAATAAATGTGCAAAAGCAACCTTTAAAGCAGGAAAACTACAGCACCAGGAAAACATCAGTTTGGGACAAGAATGTGATATAAAAGAACTTGAGCAAGAGGGAGTGTATAAATAATTGGGAATTGATGAAGGATCAACAATAAAACATGAACAAATGTGAATAAAACTTAGTAAAGAATATTTTAGAAGACTTAAATTAATCCTGAAAACAGCGTTGACATCTAGGGACAAAATCCAGGCTATAAACCAATTTGCTCTTCCTGTCCTAACTTACAGTTTTGGAGTGACTCACTGCCCCCAAAACGTGTTGGATAGATTAGATAGGAAAACAAGAAGGATGCATCAAGCTCACCAAATAATTTATAAAAATCAGTGCATACCAAGATTATATATTCCCTGTTCCGAAGGAGGGATTGGCCTCCTTGAAATTGATTACATGTATAGATTTGCAATCATGGGACTCCACACATATCTGCTGACCTCACAAGACCCAAATGTAGTGAAAGTTTTGAAACATGAGGAGAATAAATCTAAGATGACTTCTCTGCTTAATCTAGCAGAAGCATATCAGCATCAAGCAGGAATGGAAATCAAACCACAAGTAGATAAAAATCAGGCAGCAACTGAATGTGCCAAAAAAACAAAAGAAAGAATATAAGGTGAAGGACCAAATGAGAAGGTATGAAATGTGGACAATGCATAAATATAGTTGCAAGTATAGAAAAGATCATGTTGATCAGGAATGAATGCAGGCATGGTTAAGGACAGCCGAAATCAAACCAAGAGATGAAAGGTTAATATTGGCGGCACAAGACAGTGGGCTGCATATACATTGGTTTACAAAGTCCATTCAACATGTGGGAGAAACAGAGACATGTAGGTTTTGTAAAACAGAATTGGAAACAGTCGTATTCCTAGTCGCTGGCTGTGACATACTAATGGCAGAAGGACTGCATACTGAAAAGCATAATAATGTGGCAAGATTGTTGCACTGGAAACACAATGGTACTGAAGCAGCTGAAAGACACTGGAAACATGAGCCACAAAGCATCATAGAAAATTATGAAGTTTACATCATATGGGATCAACCATTACCAACAGTTTAAAAGATAGATGCTAGAAAACTGGATATAGTGGTCCATGAAAAGAAGACAAAAGTAGCATTGATCATTGAAATTTCCACACCTAGTGACTACAGTGTCTTGCGAGACACAAAGTCATAAAATATCAGGATTTGTAAGCAGAAAAGTACAGTTTTGTACCTACCATAAATGTAGATGTTCGAGGATTCCCTTGCTGCAGTCCTGACAATTGGGTATAGTCCGCGTCCCAGTCGGCCCGAATACCAGAGTATAAGGCTGACGTCGGTCATGGCGCCTTAGACTGACGTCAGTACGTCAGGGTACTAATGCGCATGACCGACGCCATTTCCTCAGTCTTTTCTTGCCCCAGATGTCAGAAGACCCAAAAAGACAAGTCCCAAAAACAACCTGCACCAAAAAACATGTACAATACATACAGTAATACATATAAGAAATATAAGCATGTAAAACTCACCTACACAACCACCCTGAAACACAGAGGGGAAGGAGGGAGGGTAAATTGGACTGCAGCAAGGGAATCCTCGAACATCTACATTTATGGTAGGTACAAAACTGTACTATGTTCTTCGTCTTCCCTTGCTGCAGTCCTGACAATTGGGTAGAATCCCAAAGCAGAGGTAAGGGAGGCTGGCAAATTATAAAGTAGCAGGAGCTGACAACATGCCTTGTAAAACAGCTGTGGCAAAACCAGCTCTAGTCTTAGAGTATATAGGCAGGTGATAATGCCTAGAGAAAGTATGCACTGAACTCCAAGTAGCTGCTTCCAGAATATCCTTAGTTGCCACCCCTTAGAAATGCTGTTGAAGTGGCAGTAGCCCTAGTGGAATGAGGCCTAATCCCAGCTGGAACCTCTTTGCCATGATGGGAATAACAAAATGCAATGCAAAACCAATCCACCTAGAAATAGTTTGTTTTGACACAGGCTTGCCCTGTGAACTCAAAGCAAAAGAAACAAGTAACTGCTGAGACTGCCTAAAATCTTTAGTCCTGCTCAGATAATAACGCAATTGCCTGTGTACATCTAAAGTGTGCAAAATCTTTTCCCCTTTATTTTGAGGATCTGCAAAACGTAGGCAAATGAATAGTTTGGTTTAAAGCCACACTAGAAACCACCTTAGGCATAAAGGAAGGATTAGTACGTAATGATACCCTGTCCTTATGGAAAATCAAAAGGGCTCTACTGCCATAAGGGCCTGCAACTCAGACACCCTTCTTGCAGAAGTAATAGCCAACAGAAAAGCAGTCTTCCATGACAAATATTTCAATTCAGCAGTAGCTGCAGGCTCAAAAGGTTGTAGAGTAAGTTTTTCCAACACAAAATTGAGATCCCAAGCAGGAGTAGGAGCTCTACGGGGGTCTTATATTCTTTGCCCTCTAAGAAACTGCTTGAACAAAGGATGCGAAAACAAAGGTGGGTCACAATCATAGTGAGCTGAAATTGCTGCAGCATGAATCTTTATGGAAGAGAAGGACAAACCTTTGTCCAATAATTCAGTAAGATATTGAAGAGCCACACTCAAATTAGGCTCTGAAATCTCCAAATTCTTTGCTGTACTCCAAAATAAAAATCTCTTCCATTTTTCATGACACTCTCCTAGTACTAGGCCTTCTAGCTTCCATAATCACATTTAAAACTTGTTGAGGAAGCTGAGACCTACCATGCTTCAACCCAGAATATGCCAAGCTGTGAGATGAAGAGATTGAAGCTTGACATTGAGCAGATGACCGTCCTTCTGAGATAACAGATGAGGAATCAGAGGTAAAGGCCATGGAGGCTTCTTTACAAGACTCCTTAGAAGTGGGTACCAGTGTTGCCGAGGCCAATCTGGAGCTATCAAAATCATCCTTGGCCTGTCCTGTCTGACCTTTAGTAATACCTTTGGAAGAAGAGGTAGAGGTGGAAAGGCATAGACATGAAGGTTTTTCCAACTGAAAGACAGAGCATCCACTTTCCAAGCTGTGTGATGAAACCCCTTTGTGCAATACTTTGGCAGCTGGTGGTTTAGTGGAGAAGCGAACAGATCTATGTCTGGAGTTCCCCAGGACACTGTCAATTTCTGAAATACATGAAGATCCAGTTTCCACTCGTGGGGATCCATGATTTGTCTGCTTAATACATCTGCTAGGGAGTTCTGTGCTCCTGGCAGAAACCTTGCCTGAAGAGTCAGTTGCAGGCTTAACGCAGTCTCCCATAAAATCATTGCTTGCCTGCATAGAGGATAAGAATGTGTTCCCCTTGCTTGTTGATGTACCACATGACAGTTGTGTTGTCTGTTAGAATCAACACCTGCCCTGGAAGAAGTAACTCCTTGAACGCCATCAATGCAAACTGGACTGCTAACATCTCCTTCATGTTGATATGTAGATGCTGTAGTCTGGCAGGCCACTTGTCTTGTATCCACTTTCCATTTAGATGAGCTCCCCAAGCAGTGTCCGAGGCATCTGTCGTTAAAATCTGACTCGCCTCTGGCCGGGTCACAGAGAGTCCCTTGTTTAGGTGACATTCCTGAGCCCACCACAAAAATTCCTTTTGAAGGCAAGGTATTATTTGAATGACAGTGTCCAAATCTTGGCAGTGCTGTGTCCATACATTTTTGAGATACCATTGCAGCTTCCTCATATGCAGTTTGGCATTGGGAAGCACCAGAATACAAGATGCCATGAACCCTAATGCTTGAAGGACTGTCCTTGCAGTCAGCACGGACTGATGAGATAGTTGATGGAAGTAAAGTGACAGACTCTTTTGTTTGTCCGGGGTTAAAAGGCCATCTGGGCTGCTGTATTCAGTCTCACACCCAGAAAGCACATGTCTTGAGAGGGTACTAGACTGGACTTTATTTCGATCACAGAATACCCTAGGCATCTTAGCACTGCTATGACATATTCCAGATGCTGTAGAAGGTGTTCCTTTTCTTGAGCCAGAATCAGGCAGTCGTCCAAGTAAGGATAAATTTGAATGCCTTGAAGCCTGAAGTAAGCTATCACTGGAGCCAGAACCTTTGTGAATACTCTGGGCGCAGTAGATAAGCCAAAGGGCAATGCAGAGAACTGATAATGAAAATCTCCAGTTCGAAACCGCAGATACTTTCTGCAACTTAGCCTTATGGGCACATGAAGGTAAGCTTCCTTGAGATCCAAAGTTACCATCCAGTGATCCTTGCCCAGCAGAGGTAACAGTTGCTGTAACGTCAACATCTTGAACTTGGGAATGTCCAGATAAGTGTTGAGGATAGATAAATCCAAAATTGGTCTCCACGTGTTCCCCTTCTTTGGTACTAGGAACAGCCGAGAATAAAATCCCAAGCCCCTTTCTGATACAGGGACTGGCTGAATAGCCCCTATCTGGAGTAACTGAGAAACTTGCTTGTGAGCCTCTTTTCTTTGTGGAGGAGGAACATCTGGCATGCCTGTGAAAGGGGGCATTGTGTGGAAATAAAATCTGTACCCGTGATGAATGATATCCAGCACCCATCTGTCTTGAGTGATTAAATCCCAATTTTCTTTGAAAAGAGACAATCTTCCTCCCAAAGGAGCTGCCAGACGAGAGTCCACTGGCAGCTGAAAAGGCAGGTCATTGGTTCTGCTTACGAAAGGACTGACCTCTGCCCTCACCAGAAGTCTGAGCAGGTGAACTGTCTGATCTAGGCCTAAACGAACCTTGAGCCCTGCCCCTACCACGTCTAGACCTACCCCTAGACTGGGAACCATAAGCAGGATATGTCCACCCCTTAGCAGGCCAATTTCTACTAAACTTCGGAGGCTGCACCTGCAAAATCTTTAACAGTCTGCATAGACTTAGCTTTGTCCTCCATTTTCTTTAAAACTGCTTCCACAGGTGGTCCAAACAACACATCAGACTGTAAAGGAGCATCCAAAATCCTGGTCTTAACATGCTCAGCTAAATTCTGATCCTTCAACCATGCATGTCTGCGAAGAACAGAACTAGTAGCAGCCACCCTCGAGGAGGCCTGAACAGCATCAAAACCACACTGCAAAGAATGCTTACCCACTTGTTCAGACACATGAACCAAATCCAGCAATTCTTTACACTCAATACCTTCCGCCAAAGCATCCACCTTAGATTTCAATTGTGAAAGGAGATAATTCTGATATTTCAGCATATGAAACTGACAATTCAACGCCCTCATGGCTAGAGTGGAAGAAGTATATACTTTCTTACCCCACCTGTCCAAAGCCCTTGCCTCTTTATCAGAGGGTACAGGATTTTTAACCACAGAAGCTTTAACACCTTTAGGCCCCTGAGAAACAGTTTCTGGGTCCGCCCTGGGACTCTTAAACAAATACTTATGAGCTTCGGGCACCCTATAATACCTATCCGGCTTAACAGGAGCAGGAGGCAAGGAATCAGGGTTCAGAGAAGCCTCTGCAAAAACATCCTCCACCACATTCAACACAGGAGGAATAGCTAAGGGCCTATGCTGGGGCAAGAACAAGAATTCCCTAAGCCTTTTTCTGGAATCAGAGTAATCTTGGCCTTCCCATTTAAAGTGCTCCCTCATGGAGTGAAGAGTCTCTGAAAATGAAAAATCCTCAGGAGGAGAAGCTGAAGGAGTGGAATCATCCACATCAGAATCAGAATAAGTAGGAAACTCTTGCAAGTCTTCCACAGAAGACTCTGAAGCCTGTGAACACTGTTCAAAACTATCAAACTCCTGTTCCACCCTAGGCCTCTTATCAGGTGGGGGCATAGAACCTCTAATCAGAGTAATCAAATCTTCTGCCATTTTAAGCATATGTTTCTTAGGCACAGAGCCCGAAATGCTAGGAGAAGCCCCTACAGAAGCTGAACTTGGCCTTCCTCTAAAAGAAGCCTTGGCAACAGAAGGAGAGGCCCTAACTACCTTGGGAAGAGAGGGAAGAACAGTTACCTGAGAAGCCCCCTCAGCCTGGCCTACCTCCTGAGAGGGCACATCCTGTAACAGTAAAGTATCTGCCTGAGACTCTATAGAGACTCCTGGCAAAACCTCTGGCTCCCCTGAGCCTTCTAAAGGACCGACGTCCGGGACTGCCGGTTCCTCACCCCTAGACTTCACTGTTTTGTCCTTGCGCTTCTTAGATGAAGCAGGCGCCGGAGCATCCGACGGCATAGTATAATTGCAACGCTTCCCAAACACTAACCTAGCACAATCAAGCCTCCTCTTAATAGTGCGCTTGTTAAATCTAGCACAAGAGCGGCAACCAACAACGTCGTGCTCAGGCCCTAAACAAGGTATACACAATGTATGATAATCCCTATGCGGTATCTGCTTCCCACAAGAAATACAGTTATTCACTTTTTCTGACATCCGGTTAAATACTGAGGCAAGAAAAACCAAAATGTTCTAACGGGTTACTTAGCCAACTCTGTATCGGTCTGAAACTCCGGTTTCGGAAAATCTCAGAACGCCAACCTGCACTCGCAAAATTGCTTCTGCATCGGACCATGCGGCAAAAAAGACTGAGGAAATGACGCCGGTCATGCGCATTAGTACCCTGACGTACTGACGTCAGTCTAAGGCGCCATGACCGACGTCAGCCTTATACTCTGGTATTCGGGCCGACTGGGACGCGGACTATACCCAATTGTCAGGACTGCAGCAAGGGAAGACGAAGAACATCAAGAGCAATGTGGAAGAAAGATACCCAGACAGTCCCAATAGTAGTAGGAGCAATGGGTCTTATAAAAAAGAATCTACAATCGTATTTAGATATGTTACCAATACATGTAACTCTGTAAGAACTGTAGAAGGAGTCATTACTGGGCACATTGCGGGTGCTGCGAAGAGCACTTCTGGCTGACATCAAAGATTGAAACAATACTAGTTTCATGAACTTTAATTGCACTTTGACTTAGAAACGGGGTCCATTCCCGTCATGGTATTAGAAACCCAAAAGATTTGGAGAAATTAAAAAAGACTGATACCATTATATCTATTATTTACTAGGTCATATAAATATGGGGAGATTCCTCAAGATTGGAGAAATGCACTTATTAAACCTGTCTTTAAGGGAAAGGGGAGTAGGA
Organism: Protopterus annectens; assembly: GCF_019279795.1. NCBI lineage: Eukaryota > Metazoa > Chordata > Ceratodontiformes > Protopteridae > Protopterus > Protopterus annectens. Next base: position 1,653,879 of record NC_056732.1, read on the forward strand.
CAAACCCACAGTTATACAGACCCTTGAGTTTACTTTCATGTTGTTGAAAAATAATGGAGAAGGTAATATTGAATAAGATATTGTCAGAATTGGAAAGGCTGGGACTTGAAACCATATATCAGCATGCATATGTTGAAAATAGATCTATTGGCACATGTAACATGATGTTCTATAACAATAAAATAACACCTATGGATGAAAAATGTTTTCTAATTAGATGGCCTTCAGCATTTTATTCCCCAAAATTGTCAGAGACACCCAAATATGTTACAACATGAAGAAGCCAGAGATCATGAAAGATGTCATGTAGGATGTTATTAAGGCCACCAGCACAATCATTGTCATCAATCTACATAAGCATCTAGGGAGCGACAAAGCCAGGTTGAGCTGACACTCAGATATGCAACCTCTTCACTCATACAAATACATTCTAAAAATTCTGATTTAAATTTTTCAAGGGGGAGGCAAGCTGACCTTAAAGATGAATATTATTACTTGTTTTCTGGGGGCAAAAGTAACTATTTTTCACTGAAGAGTGAGTGCTTTCAATATGAACTGTAGATTTCACTGGGCTTTCCTAAAATAGTAAAGATATCAGGATAGTGAAAAAGTAACAATGTTTTTATAGAAAACATATACTTTCTTTACCAGGTGATGTATTTCCTTATTTTTAATACTGCTTTGTACTGATACCTCTATTAGCAAAATGTTGTTTTGAAAAACTAATATCTTCCCACACTGATCGCTGTTAGCCTCCCAAATTATCACTTTCCATCAAACTGCTATGACAATTCTTTCCTCATTTATATATCCTTTTTTAAGGCATTCCTATTCTATTTCTGCATCAGCTTAACATAGAAAAGAAGTTCACATTTTAAATAGATTACCGCACAAAACAATCACATGATAAAAAGAGGGCAAAAGTCTCAGTGTTTCATAAAGCTTACTTTGCAACTTACCACACTTGGTTTTATTGTCATTTCCTTACCTGAAAAATACACAGACTTTTTTAAGTTCTCCCCCACACAAATACATTTTCATACATGTTAAAACATATTAAACTGCAGCAGCGGTGCTATAAAGTAGCAGCAGCTGAGCAGTAATGACTAATGGTGACCTGGAAATGGTATAGTTTGGTGACCTGACAACGATTAATTTAACTATAAGTGCTGGGGTTAGATCACTAGTGTGAACTGGAAGCATGGCTGGTATTACTCTATGAAGGGCCCAGGGTAGAGGTTGAGCATGGAGCCCCCTACTAAGTCTTGATCAAAATCTCATTGATATAGCCAGGGATTTGAAAACCACTAGATCCCCAGTAGCATTGAGGGACCAGATGCATTTTATGCCTTACTTTTGAAACCTGATAGCTGGGTAACTGTTCTTTAATTTTTTAATTAACTGCCCTGTCCCTGTACTCAGTCTCCTATTGAATACTAAGGGGCAATCTATGCCTAACCTACAAGTCTCTGATCCAGCCCTGATGGATCTGCTACACATTCACAAAACAAACAGCACAACAATTACTGAACCTCATCTGTAACATAAATAAAACATGTTGGAGGGACAGTTTCCCATTCATTTGAAAGAGAGCTCTTCCATAAGCATATTCAAATGCAGTTTGGACTGAAGGATGGGAAATTACAAATTCACCCATGGCTTGTTGCTCATATTGCTTGTGGACAGGGGCAACTTCTAGATGACCTAAGGCACAGGCATATACCAAAGCTATTCTAGTCCTTGAACACTGATAGTAATATCTTTCGGCTTTCCCAGTTATGGGGTCACCACAGCGGAACTCCGGTCCGCTAATGATTGGCAGTGCATTTTTACAGTGCCGAGTTGCCAGCCTGGTGCCCAACCTTCAAAGAAGGCACACCCATTCACGCACGCACCTACCTGCATGTCTTTAATGCCACTCAACTGCAGGGAGGACATGCAGACTCCACACAGAAGGCGCTCCAGCAAAGAATCGAACAGAAGAATCTCTTGCTGTGAGGCGACAACGCCAACCGCTGCACCACCATGGCCTTGGGCTCTGAAAATTGGGAAAATGTCATCATGAATAGCTAGACTTAAAAAGGGTATAGTGCCGTTAGCCTAGTAACCTCCTATGACCCTACAATCCTATAAACATCTGGATATTAGTCAATCAACTAAAGTGCCACCCAACAATAGCTAAAACCAAAGGAAATGTGGCAAACTGTTCTTTACTGCAAGGCCCCAAATATTATGTGCTTCAGCAGATAAAATCAGTGACAATATTTTTGTACAAAGACACACACACACACACACACACACACACACACACACACTGCCCCTGAGATCTATTGCAAGGTACACACACATATATACATACACACACACTCACTCATATGCACAGGCATAACAATGATCAACTGATTTCAGCAAATACAATACATTGTGTGACACTGCTCCTGCCCAGCCAGATCACTGAATTTGTAACTGTGATGACACAAAAGCTTGAGTAAGTCAATTTATCCACAGATGGGCTCTGTATCATTCACGTTCAGCCATATTATTAACTGGGCGCACCTCAGATATCTTAGTGCAATTAAAAAAAACAGCCACAGTAAAGTATTCCAACTTTTTTTCATGTACATTTACACTGGTCCTGCAAAACCAGATTAATAAATGTTTATTTGAAAATAGAAAAGCAAGGCCAGTCATTTTCATCCACAGAGGGTCCCGAAACCCAGCAATTACAGCCACTGTATTGAATGTGTACAGTTCAGATTTTTAATTGTGATTAAAAATAATGATTATAGTAATGTATTTCAACCTTGTTTCCCAGTAAAACACAGAAGTCATAGTAACATATTGCAACTACCATCACTTTGCAAAACCAACTTATTGACTGTTTAACCTGATCAAACAACATCAGGGTCAGTAATTTTCATCCATGGATAGCACCTGCATCCAGTAATTATAGCCACATTGTTGAATGTGTACACCCCAGATGTCTAACTGTTTTTAAAACATAAACTATACAGTCATTTATTTGAACTCTGTTTCAGACAATCAACACAACAGTTCTACAAATCAAGATTAATGTTTGCTTACCTTGATAAAATTAAGCCAGATCCAATCATTTTCACCTACATACAGGCTTCCATACCCAATAATTATAGTCATGTGCTGACTGTGTGCATCTCAAATATTTTACTGTGACTAACAGAATTATAAGAGCTATATATTTCAACTTTGTTTCACACAGACACATAGTGGCCACAGAAAACTATTCCAACTTGCTTCACACAAATGCATACTTTTCCTACAAATATTAACGACAGTTTAACTTGAGCAAATAACAACAGGGTCACTTTTACCATCGCATACAGCCCCCATACCCAACAATTTTAGCCACTTTGTTGATTGTGTATATCTCAGATGTCTGATTATAATAACATAAAAACATAAAATAATAGTTACAGTGACATGCTTCAGCTTGGATTCACACACATAGTAGCCACAGTAAAGCATTCTAATTTCTTCATACAAATGTACACTAGTCTTACAAAATCAGAGTAACATTTTTGTACTTCGTCAGGTAGCAGGGTTAGTCATTTTCATCCACAAACATACCCCATACTCAGAAATGATGTTCACTTTGCTGACTGTGTGCACCTCGGACATCTAATTGTAATGCAAAATAACGGCCATGGTAATACATTCCAACTTTTTCCATACCAACACACAACAGCATCAGGATACTTATCCAACTTACATCACAGAATACACACCAGTGTGGCAAAGCCAGATTAATGGCTGTTTAACTTGAAAACATTATAGAAGGATCATTCACTTTCATCCACAGTCACCTTACTCAGTAGTTATAACTACTTTATTGACTGTGCACCCTTCAGATATTTGATTGTAATAAAGCAAAACTAAATAATGGCCACTATAATTTATTTCAACTCTGTTTCACACAAATGCAATGCAGCTGCAGTATTCTAATTTGTTTTTCACAAATGCACATAGTCCAACAAAACCAGAATTATAACTTTCTCAGTTGATTAAAGAGCAGAATCAGTCATTTTCACCCATAGAGATATATCCAATATATAACACTTGTAGTCACTTTTGCCTGTATACACCTAAGATGGCAAGTTGAGAAAAAAAATGACCGTAGCAATGTACTCCACTTTTATTTCACACAGACATACAACAGACACAGCAAAGTATTTCATCTTGTTTCACACAAGTGTATATTAGTCATGCCAAGCCTACCAGAACATCCGAAGCCTACATTTTGTAGGATTTCACCTTGCAAGGCAGCAAAAATGTATGCAAGTTTTTCTCTAGAACCCTGGCAAGAGCTCAATACACATAATATTTGGGGCCTTGCGGTAAAACTACTCATATTTGTGATTCCCAAATCTCAAGCTTAGGCAGCTAGAAAAAGAGACAATATAGTATAACTGTCATTCTGGCTTTCTACAGAGAAAATGTCAATTCTAGGTGCCTGCATCTACACCGGGCTCTGTTAAAACCCACTGCGTAATGAGCAACATCTCCCAAAAAGACCAACTTTATACAGGTACAGAAAACTGACTAAACACAAAAAATAGCCTTGTGGCCAATCATAGCATTATACTAAAATGTATGTTGCTGTGATTCCTGGCTCAGAACATACCAGGCTACCCCACTGCCATTAGGGTGGAGTCCTGAGTCTTCTTAATATAAAATCAAAAAGACAAAGCCCAAAGGTGAGGACCTAAGCTACAAACAGCTGACTAAATGAGGAAACACATCAGTGCAGGAGCCAGCAATGAGGTCAGTGGAATGCAAAGTCACTTACAATGATAAAGTGTAAGAAAATATAACAAATAAAACAAAAATATATCAACAACACATTCAAACTAAGCTATAGAAGTGCATAAATGACCAGGATTACTTAACTTGTGCTTGAATTGCACTGTATTCAAGCCAAACTCTCTAGAAACAGCAGTGTGGTCACCAAGTGTTTGTGAGCTCTGTGAAAATGAGCCAAGAGTTATGCAAACAGGCAAACTTTAAGCAGACACAGAAAACTGACTAAACACACAAAATACTCTTTTGGCCATTCAGAGGGTCACACCCAAACTTATTTCTCTGTGGTTCCCAGCCTAGAACAGAACAGGTACCCTAATACTGTCATTAGAGCACAGACCCAAGTCTTCTTAATGTAAAAACACAAAGACAAAGCACAAAGGTGAGGTACTAAGCTACAAATAACTGACTAAACCAGGAAACGCTCTAATAAAAAAAAATATTCAGTGATGAAGGAGCAAACAATGAGGTCAGGAAATGCATTGGGGCTGGAATATTTGAATAAATCCTTTATCATTGGGGCTGGAATATCTGAATAACACCTTTATCAACAGAGACTACTCAAGGAAGGAGGTGGTACGTGCATGTTCAAAAGCGAGACAAGAAAGAGAGGGGAGGGGGAAACCTTACTTCTCTGACGATCACAGGATGTTGTCTCGTAAGTCAAATGAAGGAACACAGGTTCCAGTTGTTTTGTCATTTGCTCAGGATGTACATCTGGTTAAACAAATTATAAATAAAAATTGGCATATTTTGCTCATAGATGAAGAGGTTAGTGGGATAGCTGGTACGAATCCTAGGTATACCTATAAGAATAGATTGAGTCTAAAGCAACAGTTATGCTATCCATGACTGCTGAAATCCCCCTCTGGCATGAACGTAGGTGAATGGAATTTTTGCACATATGTTGATGAGTCTAGCTATTTTAGATATCCTGATACCAGACATCTATGGCAGATTAAGTGCAGTGCTGATTGTAACACCAAAAATGTAGTATACATTGCTCACTGCACAAGGTGTTTCAGCTTTTATGTAGGAAAAACGAACTGTAGGCTTACAGAGAGGATCAGGGATCATGCATATTGTGTGAGGAGAGGACAGGAGCACAGCGCTATAGCTAAACAAATATTGTTAGAAGGGGATACTCATACTTTTTTGTTTCATGTCCTTTAGGTGGTATATGAAAACCCTAGAATGGGTGATTTATCTAACAAGACTGAATCCAATGAGTTAAAGTGGATTCTACATTTAGGGGCTCATCGGGGGTCAGGACTGAATGATATGATTCCCTTCAAGCCAATTTTAAAAGATAGGAAATTGAAGCATTGATGTACTGTTTGTATAATTTTTTAGAATGTTTTATGTATGGACTATAAAGGTTTTTATATTTGAATACCTGATTTTTAGTAGTATTCATGCACTTGATAATGTTTTATATGTACATGACCCCTTAAATTATTTGGAGTAAACAGTTTTATGGTTTGGAGGGAAATTCGAATGATTTGATTGGAAGACTTTCAATAAGCTTGTATATAAATGAGAGGTATCGGGTGTAAAGATTTATGTGTCTAAAGAAGTATATGTTTTGCATTATGAAAGCGCTTACACGGAATAAAGTTTCTTTGTTTTAAGGAAAGCTCATTTAGTGCCTTTGCTTTTGGTCCTGTATTGCTGATTGTTGCCTTTGGCTTTGGGGTCTGTTCTGCATTCATTGATCTTACTTGCAACACCTCACTTTTGGAACTTTTGCTGGACATTTTTTGGAAATGCAAAGGTACTTTACAATGATAACATGTAACAAAATATAATAATGCAAAAATACAGCAGCAGCACAGTTAAAATATGGTATACAAGTGCATAACCAGATGTACTTATCTTGTGCTTGGATTGCATTGCATTCAAGATAAACTCTTTGTAAACAGCAGCATGGCCACCAAGTGTTTGTGAGCTCTTACTATTTAAGAGAAACTGTATGCACAAATTAAAGAACTTACATGGAATTAATACAGGAAAAGTTACAGTGCCAGCACCTCAAGCATCACCCATAACAATTCAACCAAATTGTAAACAACCGTGTATCAGATAAGCTAATAAAGCAATGTAAAATGAAAGACACATTTTCTACAATAAATGAGATTATTATAGAACTGCAATCAGCAAGTGTTCAGTAAGTAGAATCTCAAGCCAAGGTGCTATCAATTAGAGCTCTACTGACAACCAAACGCCACTGTGGTCACCTGGACAGCGCTTCAGTCAGCAATAACAAATAACCCACTTGGGAAAATAGGGTCAAATAGTTTTAATCCGCTTTCATCTACCGACTTCTTCAGAATATAGTTTACACAAACAAACCCCTTAATATAGTGCAGTATCAATTAAATCAATTAAACAATTAACCTTTAATCAAGCCTATCTAAAAAATCACATTCTAAAAATCACATTCTAAAAATACATACATCTTTAAAAACAACACAATATAAAACAAACATTGTATTAATAATCACATTTTAGTCTTTGCTGTCTCAAAAAACATTTAATATTCACATTTTTATTTAAGCCTGGAAGTCTGTAAGCACACAGCTTAATTTGCCATCTGGCTTCACAAGTTTCTAACCTATCCTTATAGTTCCCTCCCCTTGGATCTACTGAAAAATGTTCTAGTACTGAAAATAAAAACTTTTAATAGTTAGAACAACTAATAGAGTGTTTAAATAAGGCATTATTTTTGTCCTTGGTCCTAATACTGTACAAGTGTTCCTTAATACATTTTTCTAAATTACGAGTTGTCATACCTACACAAAAACTAGGGCATCCAGAACATAAAGCTATATAAATCAATCCTGTAGTTTTACATGTGTATCTTTCTTTTAAATATATATTAAAACCAAGATTTTTTGTAAAATATATTTAATAACTTAATAAATCAACACACCTTACATACACCACACTTGTACATACCAATTTCTTTATCAGTACATACCAAATCAGTACCTGCGGTTGATTTTTCCAAATCATTTTTAAAACATTTGGTTTTGTAAAACACAAAATTGGGATGGTCACTTAATGACTTTTTAAATTCAGGATTACCCTATAAAAATTTCCAATTGTTGCCTATAATTTTTTGTATAGTATTTGAATCTACAGACACATCTAATTTAAAAATTTACTTCCTTTTTTCTTTATTTTTGTTTTTGTTTTCATTAGTATTATTTAAAGTAAAACCTTCCTTTAAAATATCCTTATAATGTGACTCTCTTTTCTCATAAATTTCTGAGGCTCCTTGATGTAATAAATACTCATCAAAACCTCTTTCTTTGAACATGTTAATTACCGTTAGTACTACTTTTAAAAAGTCACTGTCTCGTGTAGTCATCCTGGATGCTCATATAAATTGTCCCCTAGGAATGTTATTTTTCATAAAGTTAGGATGTCCACTTTTATAATGTAAATAATTCTTAGAAAATGTTTGTTTCCTGAAGATTCTACTATTAATTTCTTTGCCCATAGTATCCCACTCAAGTTCTACACTGGGAAAATGTGTGTGTTGCCCAAAACCACTAACCTTAAATTTTGAATAATCTGATCTCTTATTTAACTCCATTATAAACTTTCTTGAACCATCCTCATTTAAATCAACAATAAAAACACAAATAGTCAACAAAACGTTTATACATTATCACGTTCCATAATGGAACTCTTAGCCAATATTTCACGTTCCCACCATCCTAAAGCTAAATTGGCAAATGAAGGGGCTACACTAACCCACACAGCCACACCCCTAACTTGCTTGTAATGTTATTTATTAAATGTAAAGTAATTGTGTTCTAAAGCAACTTCCATTATAAAACAACAGTGTAAATTTTATCACCTGAAAAAGAAGTAAAGGTGGCTAAATATTTCCTCATAAATTCAATGCCTTCAATGTGAGGTATACAGGTGAAAAGTGAATTTACATCAACAGTAATAAAGTTGATGTGATGGTGCTTGTAGTCATAACTTAAATGAAATTCCCTTAATTTATTTAAAAAATCCCAAGAGTCCCTTAAATAGGACATTAATTGTTGTAGTATAGGGTTCAAAATACTATCTAAAAATAGCTATATGTATTTTTAGAATGTGATTTTTTTAGATAGGACTGATTAAAGGTTAATTGTTTAATTGATTTAATTGATACTGCACTCTATTAAGGTGTCTGTTTGTGTAAACTGTATTCTGAAGAAGCCAGTAGACGAAAGCGGATTAAAACTATTTGATGCTATTTTCCCGAGTGGATTATTTGTTATTGCTGACTGAAGTGTTCTCCAGGTAGCCACAGTGGCATTTGGTTTTGAGTTTCGTTTGTCCACTTTTTGTATTTTTAAAGCTCTACTCACCTTGATACTACTGTCATTCACAGAATATTGTCACAGAAGTGCAAGGAATCACATCCATGACTAGCTCCTGTTGAAAGTTGCTCTTCTAAATATCATAAATCTTCTTCTTTCGGCTTTTCCCGGTTAGGGGTTGCCACAGCGGATCCCCTGTCTGCTTATGATTGGCAGTGGAGTTTTTATGGTGTCGAGTTGCCAGCCCGGCATCCAACCTTCCACAGAAGGCACACACACACACGCACGCACTCACACCTAGGATCAATTTAGAGTGTCCAATCCACCTACAGCATGTCTTTGGGATGTGGGAAGAAACCGGAGCACCCGGAGGAAACCCACGCGACCATAGGGAGGATGTGCAGACTCTGCACAGAAGGCACCCCAGCCAAAGATCGAACCAGGGAACCTCTTGCTGTGAGGTGACAACCCTAACCGCTGCACCACCATGGCCGCCCTTCTAAATATCATGAATAAATAATCAAAATAGCAAACAGGCTCAGAAAAGGTGTATTGCTTTGTCTGGCCCATCAAAATAGTTTAAAAATACTAATGTTCCTCATCTGTGTTCTGTTTTTATCTGTTTTCATTTTAGATTATTTCTTACTTTAAGGAATTATCAACCTAGGTCAAGGCCAACCTTTGCAGTTAGTTAAGGCAGATAAATAAACATCACATCAAATTCAAACAGAAAATAGGAGAGTACATAATTAACCTGAGAGCATTTTGAGTCTGAACAGTAAAATATATTAAACTTAGTTTTTTTACACAGTATGGCACAGGATTAACATCATTTTCAGAATGAAGATGTAGTACCGGATAATCAGACTGTGACAGATGACATCAATGTCATGCTAATATTCCTGTTTTACTAATCCCATACACTGTTGACACCAAATCTGCACAGACGGGTCTACTTCATAACACTGAAATTTCATAACGTTGAATTTCATAACACTGAGACCAAAACATCTAAATCCCAAAACACCGAAACCCCAAAACATTGAAAACTGAGAACACTGAAAGTGTGCTTCATAACATTGAAAACTACAATGCATGTGTAAATAACATCCTCTCTACCTATAACACCTAACTAACAAACACACTTTCTACGACGTTTCTGCACGGGGGCAAGCCCCCCTGCACCCCCCATGTGGGAGGCTCTGCCCCCCACCCCCGTAAATTAAATATACCAACTCCAAGATTGCACTACAGTGGAAGAAAGTTAATTTCCTAACCCCCCTGCAGAAACGTAGTAGAAAGTGTGTTTGTTAGGTGTTGTTATAGGTGGAGAGGATGTTATTTACATATGCAATGTAGTTTTCAATGTTATGAAGCCCACTTTCAATGTTCTGAGATTTCAATGTTTTGGGTTTTCAGTGTTGTGAATATTCGATGTTATGGTCTCAATATTAAGAAAATCAACATTATGAAATTTCAATGTAATGAAGTAGACCCGCACAGACATATACTGCAACTTTTTCAACTGTAGTAGCTGTGGGTAAAAAAGCAGTACTACTTTTGAATTTGCACCTATATGTGTCAGTAGACTGATATAGATTTAACCGGTCAAGTCATCAGGCTCCACTCTGGTGTCAGTTCTATTTAATCTTTATATATTTTTATTTATATTTATATTTATCCTGTGTTAACCAGTTTAATCCCACTAAGCTAGTAGCATCTTCTCAGGGGAGACCTGAGGTGGTATTTATACTACTAGGGAAAAATTGACCAGGGCACTGGGAAACTTCCCCAAACTCTTTTCGATGGATGTCATGGGATCTTTTACATTCACTTGAGCTACCACCAACTCAGGCAGATGGGATATCTCCCATAATACCTCTTGTCCCTCCCACGCCTACCTCAACAGCTGATTCAAGCAGTCCTGGGCAGACCTAGCAAGAACCCTGAGCGAAGGACTCATCCATTTTGGTGTGACTTCTCTGACTCTTACAGCCCATTTGCATCCCATCATTTGTTATCCATCTGGTAAGTAGATACAGTAACAGAAAAAAATTGACAATCTTGCAAATTCTACTGAAGTATACTACAGTGCATGACCCTTAGCATTTTCTAGGACTGAAGTGTGAGGAAGATAGAAGTATCATCACACTGCAATTTAAGAATAGTTACACTACATTTAGTTTGCATTTGTTTAAGGTAAAAAAATGCTCATACTACTACTACCATTCTATAACAGGTACTCCATTTTATACTGCTGATACCATTATATAACAAGTATAAATAAAAAATAAAAATAATATAACAAGTACTCCATTATATAATGGTACTCCAATATATACTGCTACTACCATTATGTAACAGGTACTCCATTATATACTGTTACTACCATTATATAACAGGTACTCCATTATATACTGCTACTACCATTATATAACAGGTACTCGTTTATATACCGCTACTACCATTATATAACAGGTACTCGTTTATATACCGCTACTACCATTATATAACAGGTACTCCATTATATACTGCTGATACCATTATATAACAAGTACTCCACTATATAATGGTACTCCATTATATACTGCTACTACCATTCTATAACAGGTACTCCATTATATACTGCTGATACCATTATATAACAAGTATAAATAAAAAATAAAAATAATATAACAAGTACTCCATTATATAATGGTACTCCATTATATACTGCTACTACCATTATGTAACAGGTACTCCATTATATACTGTTACTACCATTATATAACAGGTACTCCATTATATACTGCTACTACCATTATATAACAGGTACTCCATTATATACCGCTACTACCATTATATAACAGGTACTCCATTATATACTGCTGATACCATTATATAACAAGTACTCCATTATATAATGGTACTCCATTATATACTGCTACTACCATTATGCAACAGGTACTCCATTGTATACTACTGATACCATTATATAACAAGTACTCCATTATATAACAGGTACTCCATTATATACTGCTACTACCATTATATAACAGGTACTCCATTATATAATGGTACTCCATTATATACTGCTACTACCATTATGTAACAGGTACTCCATTATATACTGTTACTACCATTGTATTATGGAGTTCCTGTTTTGAGTACAAAAATATACATTTTAGTGACAGTTATACAGCACATAACCTAAATATAAAAGTATATATTTCAGATGAATGTTTATGATTTAAAAATGTCTAGCTTTTCTTAGAGTGCATCCATTTTAACTAGTATATGTAACTGGGAATCACCAGCTGTAAACTTCCATACAGCATGGTTCTCATATCACAAACACTGTTCTTAACACTTGTGAATGCCATAAGGATGTTATAACAACACAGACTGTGAGATATAACTGTTAAAATATCAAAAAAAAGACTTACCTTATAAGTAAAGCAGACAATCCCCAACGTAACAATATATTTCATTTTAGAAAGAATTTGTACTGTTAAACATTTACAAAAAGCAGACAATAACAACATCAAAAGAAGTTCCCAGACTGAGGACTCCTCGAGGTTCAGCAAATAGCCAAACAAGTGCAAAAGTGCAACCACTTCTGAACGCATTTATTTTAAAAGCATTACTCTACTAACTTAAAAACTATAGGATGTAAAACTACCCACTGGACTGATAATTAAATAGAATTGGAAAACAGCTACACAACGGCAACTGAGAGTGCGATTTTAAACTTTCTGTGTTTCACGAAAAGATAATAATGTGAATATGTATTCATTTAAAATAAATAGTTTGCACTTTGGTGCAATAACATTTAATAGATCATATCTATCCTAACCTCAAACACAGAAAGTTAAAAAATATATCTCTGCTACTTAGCAGAATCCTGGGGTACTTTCTTTAATAATAATACGGACATACACATTTATGATTTTTTATTTTTATTTTATATAACATTCTTGTTAAGCGCAGTGGGCGATACTTCTATCATACTGCATTACAATGGAAGAAAAATGCAATAAAAACCAGTTCAATATTTTGATACATGTCTTCTGAATTTTACTTTATCGTGTCCTTCTATCATCCCATCTGTAATATCCCTGGTAGTCATCAGTCCAAAACATGAAGATGCCATAATAATGCAAACAGCTTATTCTTTACTGCAAACAACAGCCCCACAGTTCAGCCTACACTCAGCTTGCAAAAGCAGCCGGTCACAAACCAAACTGCTTCTTAATATATACAGTTATTCAACAAACTTGGCAGTACTAACACTAATGTAACATTAAAGAAAGCAATGAGCAAGCAACACCAGGAACAGAGAACCAGAATTTATTGAAGACCTTAGCGCTTCCGTTAGATTATATCCACAAACTTCTTCAGAGGTATTAAAACCAACAAACATCACTTCACCTTTTAAATATCCCTCCAAAAACAGTGAGGTGACATAATTAATTAACAGTTAAAGGAAAATCCACCTTAAAAAAGTATATATGTATATACAAAAATACAATGCATGTAAAAGCACTACATAAAACAATGTATGAATAAAACAGTTGATAAATGCAATAAATGTTAATAAATATTATTAATAAAAATATTCACCTGCAGTTTAAACATTTACACATAATAAGAGTGAAGTTTTTAAACACTGCTAATAGAAACACATTCATTCAGTCCAGGATAAAGTGGCAATACAAGAAGCTGGTGATTTGGTGAAAATCATCCGCAATGACTTACTGTTTGAACAGGTTCAGGATAGTTTTAACATCTTTTCCACCACTGACAGAACTATTACTGACATTCAAATGAGAAAAGTTAAAAAATTTGAACGGGATCGCAAGGAATACAGTGATGGTATAGCCTATCCTACCGCTCCCACTCACTTGGTACATTCTAACACAGCCCCTTTGGATACGGAGCATGTGGTTGATGACAATGAGCAGTCTGGGCCGGCCCCTTTAGGCCCCACTCCTCTCTGACATTCAGAGAGAATACGCAACCACCAGAATTACAACCAAATGACTGGGAGGAGGGAGAGCGACTGGAATGGCGGTTATCCACGCCAACAGTGGAGGAACAGGAATCTGAACTAGCCTCCTTGCTTGATAATGTGAACGAGGAACCGGACATGGCTTTTTTGGGTGATTGTGCAATTATTCTAGTGAAAATTTTGACATGGCTTTGGCAGACTTGTTATGTAAAGGATTTAACTATGTTCCTACTACCCACACAAAAATTCAGCATCTTATTGTTGACTTGAAACTATTTTTGCGTAAAGTCAGCTTTCAATTGTTTAGAGAGAAGTTTTGGACTGACTTTCATGATGTTTTAAAAAAGAGTAGTGTATTCAGCCCCCCATTGGCTTTACCTTTGCTCATATTTGAAAAACTTTGTGATTTTGAATCCAGGGCCTATTTAAACAAGGTTGACCAACGTTTTTATAATAATTTATCAAGCCAGAAAATGAGCTTTTGATTAATTTGTGTTCAAATAGTTCTATTCGGGTTATGAAACCTGATAAGGGAGGGGGTTGTATTAATGAATGTGGAGGATTATTTGAACAAAATGTTTCAATTCTTATGTGACGACAATTTTTATGAAGAAGTTTCACTTAACATGATTAGCATGATTAATATTGCACATTCTAGAACTGACTGGTTATTGCAAGATATGCTGGCTCAAGAACAAATTGATTTTGCTACATGGTCCTTTTTAAATGTTAAATTTCCTTTCATACCTTCTATATTTGGCTTACCTAAAACCCACAAAGATTTGAGAGATCCACCTCTTAGGCCTATTGTTAATGCCCCCAAATCAGAAACACACTCATTGGCTAGGTATGTGGATTGTAAACTGAAAAATGTTATAGAATGATATCAACACATTTGTAGGGATTCTTGGGACTTTTTAAGTAAGGTATCCAAGGTTGTATATAATGAGAAGTTGATTTTTTTGTACAACTGATGTAAACTTGTTCAATGTTATTCCTCATGACATTGGCTTAGATTGGTTTCATGAGATTCTAGTAGAGTTGGGTACATTGTCAAACAATGACATTAACACCTTGGATACACTGATGGAGCTTGTTTTAAAAAACAATTTTGTGTATATAGAGGGGCATTACTTTTTGCAGAAACAAGGTGTTGCAATGGGGGCAGCGTGTGCCCCCATTTTTGCAAATATGGTAATGCTATTCTGGGAAAGGAAATTTGCTCTTAATTTTTTTGGGCCTTCTCCACCTTGGTCTTTATATCTGAGGTTTTTGGATGATGTCATCATATTTTGGAAAGAACCTGAGTACCAATTGTGTAGATTCATTGAATATTTGAACCAAACCACCCCTTTCTTACTTTTAGTGCTACTTGGAGTAAAACTGACATCAATTATTTGGATGTTCCTCTTTCCAAGGATACAGTTAATAAAAGGTTTGTTAGTGAGATATACAGGAAACCCACTTTTTCTAATGGGTACCTGCATTTTGACAGTTGTCACCCTATACATCAGAAGAAAGGCATTGTTATGGCACAATTTGTACACCTTACTAGAATGACTTCTGTTGATGCAGTTTATGTAAGGGGAACCAAAGTTCTTACTGATATGTTTTTATCTAGGGGTTATCCCAGGACTTTGGTTGAAGTTATTTGTTCTGAAGTTACAATGAAGAGAAGGTCTGGTTTCTACCCTCCCCTTCTTTCAGGTTCAGTTGAAGTGACAAATATTCCTGTCTTGGAGTCTGTTTCTGACTCTAACACTGATTACAACATTTCCTTTATTACTACTTATACCCCTGAATGTGCCCAAATATACAAAATTTTGAACACATATTGGCACACACTTAGTGTTCATGATGAATTTAAGGAAATTTATAATAAAGGCGTTAGAATGGTGTATTGGAGGGGTAGATGTTTTAGAGAAATATTGGAAAATGTTGTGGATGTAGAAAAGATGGGCTCTACAAGAAAGAAGGGCACTCATAGATGTGGCTCATGTACTTACTGTAAATATCTCATTGAATTGGATAGGGTGTATGTAAATGGGACCTGTATTCGAGTCTCCTTTTATTGTAATTGCAACACTGAGGGCATAGTGTATCTTGCCCTTTGTAAATTTTGTAGTTGTTGTTACATTGGGAAGACACAAAGAAAACTGAAAGAACGTATATATGAGCACAGTTTAGATATCAGGAAGAGAAACCATAAGAATGCTTTATCCAAACATAATGGTGAGAATCCTGGTCATGAGTTTGGTTTTGTTGGTATTGACAATGTGGTTAGAAATGTGAGGGGGGACCTTGGAAAGACTTTTTAGAACTTCAAGAACTTAGATGGCAATTAAAATTAAATGCTTGTGTTTATCCTGGACTGAATGAATGTGTTTCTATTAGCAGTGTTTTAAAACTTCGCTCTTATTATGTGTAAATATTTAAACTGCAGGTGAATATTTTTATTAATAATATTTATTAACATTTATTGCATTTATCAACTGTTTTATTCATACATGTTTTATGTAGTGCTTTTACATGCATTGTATTTTTGTATATACATATATATATATATTTTTTTAGGTGGATTTTCCTTTAAATGTTAATTAATTATGTCACATGACTGTTTTTGGAGGGATATTTAAAAGGTGAAGTGATGTTTGTTGGTTTTAATACCTCTGAAGAAGTCTGTGGATATAATATGACAAATGTGCTAGGGTCTTTAATAAATTCTGGTTCTCTGTTCCTGGTGTTGCTTGCTCCTTGCTTTCATTGTGGTTCTTAGTTTGTGGAGATGTCTAATGGTACTAACGTAACGTTGTTCTTGTATTACAGGACTGCAGCACTGTGCTGCATAGAGTACCTGGGTCTTGCAAGGAAAATTGTAAGCATTTTAATATTATATAACTGTATCCAAACATCGTTCATAAATACAGGAAATAAACAGTGCAACAAATTATAAAATAAGATAAGAAAAAAATAAGCAAATGTGAAAGAAAAGATGTTGGGGAAAAAAGAAAGACAGCAGGTCCACAAATCAAAAAGTAACATATGGTAACATAAATTGTACATCAGGAGTCATACACATCCAGCTTAACTGCTGATTTGCTATTTTGATGTACTGAAATATGAAAGGATAACACTGGCCCCTGTCTGGGAACCCAGAACTAGCCGCATTGTAAGCGGGTGTCGCTAGGACTGGCCTGACGAGGAATATGTAGGTAGCTAGGTATTGTGCTTCCTTTAAGAGGCTTTTTCCTTTAAGCTGCTAAACAGCAAAATAATAAAGGATGGTAGTAGGTTCCTTTAAATTTTTCATTTGTTAAAAACTATGCACCACAGAATCTTTGTCCTGCATTTGGATGAGTGCATAATTTGACCTATTTTCACCTAGTCATACTAACATCTCTAAATAATATTTCCACCAGTCTTTTAAGGGAAGCTCAATCATTGTGTTGGATTTCCACTTTGACAATAGACATCACTTAGGTGTGACTGATGCTAATACTGTTTCTCTTCTATGAGGTAGATCAACAGGATCTACAATATCTAACAGAAAGACTGATGCTTCACAAGGAAAAATAACTCCCCAGACTTCATAATATATGGCAACAGTTTTTCCCACCATTCCTTTATATCGGTACAATCTGTCCAGCTGTGAAACTATTCCCACAGTGTCAGAAGTTGCTACTGGTTTTATAATCCATTAAAAATACCCTGGAGGGAGAAAAATTACTTGCTTAAAATATATGTGTGCAGACAGATGATGCAAAAAATGCATTTAAAAATATTTTTGAATGCATCCAACTCATTACATGACTTTATTTATTTTACTTTATTTTTGTTAACCAGATGACTAAGCTAGTCCAAAGATAGTTTTCAGTCACAAACCAGGCCCATAATACCGGAATACAGACTTTCATTTTGACAGTAGTAGTTTAACAGTCGCTTAAATGATACAATATGACTGAATATAGCCTTTCCATTTAGCAGCACCAGCTTTATAGTTACATGAATTATACACAAAGACCAAACACTATGTTGCAGTTTTTTGTACAGCTGCATAAATGATACACTATGACTGAATAGAGTTATACAAAATGACCAAAACCAGTCATTTAAGATATACAACTTTAGACAGACATGGTAAAATCAAAGACAAAAACAGTTCATAGGTAGGTACTAGGCTATCGGCCCTGGGGCCTATACAAGCCTAGCCAAAAATGTACCCTGGCTTTCGCCACCCAAGAAAATTATTTTCCTGTACCCCTGTCAAGCAGAACCACTGAAGTGATACCCAGGGTGAATTTCGTATTACCCATCCAATCATCAAGATTTTTCTTGAAGAGTGCTAATGAGGAGCTCTGTTTGACATAGATAGGTAGTCTGTTCCATAGTATGGGAAGTCTCTGGGACAGGAATCTATCCTTCCAGCATGTTCTGTTTACTGTGGTGACAAGGTTTAGGTCCCTAGAGCGTGTAGCTCGGAGGGATTGGGATTTCTTTAAGTGGAGCATGTCCAACAGCTCTGGGTTTGACATAGCTTTGTATGTTAGGCAGAGATCGCCTCTGAGTAGGCAATATGCGACGGAGTAAAGCTGGAGTTTTTTGAGATGGTCTGCGTAAGGCATCTGTTTGAGGCCAGTAATCCTCTTTGTGAGGTATTTTTGCGGCCTTTCCAGTTGTTGTAGATGTCTTGTGGTGCATACCAAAAGGGGCGTTG
This sequence comes from Protopterus annectens, assembly GCF_019279795.1. Lineage (NCBI taxonomy): Eukaryota > Metazoa > Chordata > Ceratodontiformes > Protopteridae > Protopterus > Protopterus annectens. The sequence continues at coordinate 1,672,744 of NC_056732.1, forward strand.
TACTCTATAATGGGTCTAATGAGTGATGAGTAGAGGGGAACAATGACCTCTTTATTTCTGGATGAGAAACCTTTTGTGATGAGGTGTGCCACGTAGAAGGATTTCCTGACCACTTTGGCGATGTGATTATCAAAGGAGAGACTACTGTCCACCTGTGTCCCAAGGTCTCATCACACTTTTGGTGTTAAGTAGACTACCGCCTATGTGGTAGTTCATGGGTACAGAATTTTTACCAAAGGGGATGAAAATGCACTTTTTGGCATTGAGCTTGAGGCCATGTCTTTGACACCAGGCATCTGTCTCAGTGAGGCCCTTTTGTAGGATGTCCACATTGTTAGGAGTTTCAATTATGGCTCCTAGTTTGCAGTCATCTGCAAATTTAGTTAGCCAAAGACCTTCTGTGTTAGCCTGTACTTCAGAGAAGTAGATACCAAACAGGAGAGGACCCAGGACTGAACCCTGTGGTACTCCACTTGTCACTGGTCTGAAGTCTGATTTGGAGTCTGCTACTTTCACAGTGTGGGTTCTTTCAGTAAGCCAGTTGGCAACCCATCTTGTGACATAGGGATTTATACTTAGTTTAGTGAGTTTATCTATAATTCCAGAGTGGGGGATGGTGTCGAACGCCTTGGCGAGATCTAGATAGGCTGTGTGAACCACCTTACCTTCATCTATGGCTTTGATGACTACTTCAAAGAAGTCTATCAGGTTTAGGAGACATGATCTTCCTTTTACAAACCCAAACTGTGTGGGGTCCAAGGTTTGGAGATCTCCAATTTCTTTGTTTATGAGTTCCATGATGATAAGTTCCATGGCCTTGCAGACCAGACTCGTCATTCAATGGGCACAAAGCCTGAGGTGAGGCTATGATTGAAGATGGTACTTAGGTGGGGTGCCAGTTCATTCTGTAGTTCATGTAGAAGGCAGCCTGGGATGTTGTCAGGTCCCATGGATACTGTGTTCTTGGCTTTGAAGAGTGAAGTTTTTACCTGTGCAGCCGTGATTACAGGAACTTTGCATTCTTCCGGTATAAAGATAGGCCCTTTAAGGGGTGAGAGGGGGGTAAAGTTAGCACTGAACCTATCTGCCAGGATGTTGGCAATATCAGTTGGGTCTGTATATTTAGTGTTATTGTGCTGTAACTCAGAGCAGATCTGAGTGTTGCCATTGAGATTTTTGACATAGCTATAGAATGCTTTGTGGTTGTCTTTAGAATCAGTGGGAATTTTGTTTTCATAACTAGCTTTGGAGGATTTTATGAGGGATCTCAGCTTCTTACTGAGGCTGACCAGGGAGTTCCTCCAATCGTGGGATTTTACTCTTTTTGCAACCGTTTCTTTCTTCTGTTGTATAGTTTGTTTATGGCAGAAGACCACCAGATTGGCTTCCTTTTTTTGGAGGATAGCATCTTGGTTCTGTTAGGGATAGCACGATCCATGCACTCGTGTAAGTGCTTATAAAGTGCATTTGTGTAGGATTCAGCAGTCGTACCTCTATTGTCCATCTGCATGGGTGTCATGAAGTTTGCCACTTCTGTCTTAAGAAGCGTGAAGTTGGCTTTGGAGAAATTTTTAAGGTTGTTTTCCTAATGGGGGGGGTGGGTGGGAGCGGGATGTGGATGTCTAGGGTGATTAGCTTGTGGTCGGATCTGACCAACGAGGAGCTGACCTCTGGTGTGGAACACCGGTCACCCATGTTGGTGATGACCAGGTCTAGGATATTGCTACCTCTGTTGGGGGTGTGGATAAGTTGATCTAAAGGGTTGGAATTGATGATTTCCAGAAAACGTTGAGCAAAAGAGTTGGTACATGAGTAGTCTTCCCAGTTAATGGTAGGGTAGTAGAAATCACCCATTATTAGGGTGTTGGGTTGTACCTTAATATTTTCCAGTGTATCAAGAAAAGAGGAGTGGGAATCCTGGGGCATGGTGGGGGGTCTGTAGCAAGCTACAATCTGGATTGTGGTTTTGCACAGAGTTAGTTGAACTTGGATAATCTCGGATGCATTATGCTGAGCAACTAGCTTGTAGGTGTGGATATCCTTAATGAATATGGACACACCTCCACCTTTAGTGTTTCGATCTGGGTTTGGTGGCCAAAAGGTGTGGTATGAATTATAGCCTGGTAATGCAGGGGTGCTCTCTGGAGCTTTGAACCAGGTCTTTGTCACTGCACAGATGTCAATGTTCTCCATTTTAAGGAGTGCCTCAAGTGAGTGCATTTTGAGGTTTAGACTTCTAGCATTGAGTAGCATTACCCTCAGATTTTGCTTGCTTGTACCTATTACGGTGGTGAATTTGTCATTTGAACCTTACCTAAAAAAGGCACTATAGGGGTGGCAAGAGCCTTTGCCAGTATCCGGAATCCCCAGGGCGACAGGTGCAGGCCATCTCTGGCAAAGCAGCGTGGTCTGTCGATCATGTCATCCCAGGCAGACAGATAATGGATTCCCTTAGAATGACACCAGAAGCTTAGCCAATTGTTAAAGTCAATCATTTTGTCTTTGTACTGTGGTGTCATTCAGGGTGATGGCAGGATGCTACTCAGGGCTAGGGTCATACCGGCCTGGGCTACAATATCTGAGAGCTCCTCCATGTCTCTTTTCATGTAGTCCAGAGAGGTACGTCTCAGGTCATTCACACTAACATGGACAATGACAGAGTCATATTTGTACTTGTCGTGGAGTGACCTGAGTGCGTGCGTTATGTGGTGGATCCTGGCACCTGACAGGCAGCTGACAGTAACTTTTTCCTTGTTTAGCCTGGTGAGTGGAACATCAGTGTGCCTGACTATACAGTTACCTATGACTAGAGTGTTGGATACGTTATGCCTTATGGGCTGTAGTTGAGTGGCATACTGAGTATGTGGGCTATGTGCCATTTGGGTTGTGTTGGGGGGGTGGAGGTTGCTTGCATTTCTGCTTTGGAGGTCTCTGTTGTTTGGGCAGATTAGTACTGAGAGCCTCTGTGAATATAGGTGTGTGTTTTGTGGTTCTGTGTGTGCGTTTTGGTGGTGTAGGTTTTGAGGGACTATGTGATGAGTGTGGTGCGGTGCAAGTGTTTACCTTCTCCTCTTGACTGTCTAGGCCAGTCTTTAGTAAAGAAAGCTTTGCTTCCAGTTTGGCTATATAAGTGCATCTCTCACAGGTCGTAGTGTTGGGTGGTAGGAGGAGAGGGTTGTCTGTGTACATGAGGCAATTGCTGCATTGTCCCAAGATGCCCAGATTCATCAGGTAGACAGGAGAAAACACCGGGAGCTGACCTTTAGACATGCCTGAATAGGTGCTTATTTAATAAATACTAAAAGCTGTTTTCCTCTAGACAAGTGAGGAAAGTTGAGTGCTGTAGTAATTTGTAACTTATTTAGTGCATACAATGAGTTCTGAACAAGTGCTGAGATCAAAGAAACAGATGAGTGCTAAAACTAAAAAGCTGGCTAGTTGCAAGGGAAATTTTTGCAAGGGAAAGTTATGCAGATTATGGTAATATTTGCTGCCTGGTTCTCAGAGAACTGAAGCTTCTGTTAACTTAGGTTAATACAAAAGCCATAAACATCAACTGCAACCTTATACACTATGTTTGCAGTTCTATATGCAATATATCTGTAGGTCTATATACAAAATATGCAGTATATACTATACTACTTTCCTGTATGCTTTACGTTACAGTAAATGGGTTGTATTATAAACTATTTCACTTTGGCGATGATTAACCAAGGGAACTGTATTAACTGTTATTCCTGAAGCATTTATAAGATATTTCTGCAAGTAATGCAAATTTTGTTTTCATCCATCTGAAGTCTGTGAGTGTTGTATGAGGAATGACAGACTAGCTATGGAAGTCCATACTCTGTGGAATATGAACATTTTTATAAAGGGAGATGTGAGTAGCAGGTGAGAGAAGATGTGATATTCTATAGCATATTTTTAGCTGTGTCACTACTGTATTAACTGTATTTGTCAGTGTGAATGTTTAAAGTGATAGACATGTCAAGAATAAGGCCTAAATATCGGCTCTATATTATATCCTTGAAAGCTGTAAACAGCAAACGCTATTTACAGCAGAAATGCCATACATCAGATTCGCTATTGTGGGGGCTGTGCCCGCACACACACACACACACACACCCGCTAATTATATATATACCAACTCCAAGATTGCACTACCGTGAGGAAAGGGCAAATTTTCCGATCTTCACTGTACTGAGATCTCACTATTTACAGTTCGCTGCACAGCATTTTCGCTGTAAATAGTGTTCGCTGTTTAAAGCTTTCGAGGATATAATATAGACCCAAATATGTGTACTTAGAAACAATGGGAATAGTATTGTTATCTTTATAAGTTATAATATTCATATACAAGTACTAGGCTAGCTGCCTTTGTTGGCTATTTTAAGCCTAGACAATTTCCTTCAAGGTGAGACTCAAACCTTGTACTTTGTGTGTGTCAGGTTAAAGCATAAGCCATTATACCAACCCTCCCCGATTGTATATTGTTATTGTACAGGGATGAAGTTCCCACATTTTGCGATGAGTGGAGAAGAACATTATGTTGGTCTTTTTGTGGTTTATGAGGAGGTTGTTACTTTCTGCCAAGGAGCAGAGGCAAGAGGATTGCTAACTGACATTCCAGCTCAGCAAACCATTTCTTCATTCCCAGACATTCACCTGTTACTGACCCAGTTAACATTTTACATTCAACTGAAACCAGGGCTTTTCTCCAAAAGAGTGTTTGGATAGGATTCCCCTTACCCATCCAGAGCTTATCTGAAACACTCCTGTGTTGGTTTGCAATTTATTGATCTTTACTGTTAAAAAGAAGTGTGGCTGCAAGCAAGCTACCGCATGCATTTGTGTGAGATGTAAAGGAATTCCAGCTTTTGTGAACCTTTCACAATTGCTATGGCCAAAGCAACAACTTTATTTTACTTAACTTAATATTTAGCTGTATAATGTTTGTGTGAGTTTCCTCATAGAAGTTGATTTAAAATTTCTTTCAATTCGGTGGTAACTGATGTTTATGATCCTTTTCTTTTAGAATTCTTTATTCATTTGCAGCTGAATATGGATTCCTTAAATGAGTATGCCGTTAATGATTTGTTTAAGCACAGGTATTTTGTACAGTGTGCTAAATGCTATGTATATTTAAAGGTAACACCTGATAACACTGGTGATCTGTGCTCCTCATGTCAAACGTTGGATGATATGCTTACCATTATTAGTACAAAATCTAGAATTACTGATGACAATTGTACTTGTGCAATTAGTGTGGCTCTGAGAATTGTTGTTACATAAATTAATGACTGGACTAATGAAATAATTAATATTAGGCAAAGAGCAACTAGAACACATTTAGGAAAGGAAGTGTCTATTATCAGTAAAGATCACTCAACCCCTACTGAACAAGATATTACTGACAACTTTGGAATTCTGGATACAAGTATTCAGCACTCTGAGGATTCAGAGCATACAGAAGAATATAAAGAAAGAAAGAAACAAAGTTCTCAACGAATAACAAAGAAGAAAAAAGAAACTGATTAATGTCTACAAAGCAATGAAAATACAAATTAAAAAGGACAATGCTTTGTTACATAACGCACAGATTACAGGGAATGATAACATCTTTCTATCATAAAACCTGCAGTTTACAGAAAAATGCATCATTTTTTTCAAAAGAGAATGTAAGAAAGAGGCAAGGGGCAGGTGAAAAGAAAGAAATCAAAACTGAACGTGGAAGAATTGAAAACCATTGCTACAAGAAAGAAGAGGAGAAAGATAGAAGCTGACAATAAGGCTCAAGCTGTGGATGTACAAAGCCAGATGGATCAGAATAGTATATATGCGAATATAATAAGCAAAGAAAACATGGGTTTAATAAGATTCATCGTGACGAAGATAATTCCTTTGTAACAGTCGACAGAGCAAATATTACTGACTTGGAAGTGGAAGATTTTTCAGATCTGGTAGGAAAAGATACTCTTAAAACTGAAGATTCAGTAATTAGAGGAACTGATACTTCGACATTTGTACAAAAGATAATGAACAGCGAATAGTGTTGTGCTTGCCAGGAGCAAGAAAACAGGATGTGAGAAAGGCCTTAGAACGCCTCAGTGTTAGGAAGTATGGATCTGTTTTTATTCATGTTGGTACAAATGATCTCATCCACAAGGACTGCCTGACTTTTAGTAGAGAACTTATAGCCCTCTTAGATAGTATAGTTTGTACAGGTGTTAGAACATACTTTTCACAAATCACATACAGAAAGGAAAGTCATGTCACTGTGAATGAAAAGATTTTTGGGGGTAAATACCTACATGAAAAAAATGTCTTGCTTTAAAAAATGGAAATTTGAAGAGCACACAAGCCTAATTTTAGATAATCTGCAAATACGGGCTAAAAGAAACTTTACATGCACTTCCACATATGTGGTTTATATTGCTATGTGTGAGTCCTGTAACTGTATCTATATTAGAAAGACTATTAGAAGACTCAATAAGCGTCTATCAGAACATTTGCTGGCAATTAAAAAAAAAGATGCCAAAAATGCTTTGGCAAGACATGCCAATATTTGTGAAAATTTTTTTTAAATTTCCTTCTTTGTTGTAGACATTGTTGATCTAGTACCATTTACTGGTAATTTTAAAAATCACTTGGAAGTTAAAGAACTTCACTGGCAAATTCTTTAAAAGCAGATTTATTTCCAGGAATCAACGAAAGCATTAATCATCATCTTCTTTCGGCTGTTCCTGTTAGGGGTCGCCACAGCAGATCACCTGTTTCCATTTCTTCCTGTCCTCTGCATCTTGCTCTGTCACACCAACCACCTGCATGTCCTCTCTCACCACATCCATAAACCTTATCTTAGGCCTTCCTCTTTTCCTGTTACCTGGTAGCTTCATCCTTAGCATCTTTTTCCCAATATACTCAGCATCCCTCCTCAGCACATGTCCAAACCAACGTAATTTTGCCTCTCTGGCTTTGTCTCCAAATCTTCTAACCTGGGCTGTCCCTCTAATATACTTATTCCTAATCCTGTCCACCCTCATCACACCCAGTGCAAATCTTAACATCTTTAACTCTGCCACATCCAGCTCAAACTCCTGCCTTTTTGTCAATGCCACTGTCTCCAACCCATATAACATAGCTGGTCTCACTACCCTCTTGTAGACCTTCCCTTTCACTCTCACAGGCACTTGTCTGTCACAAATCACTCCTGACACTCTTCTCCACCCACTCCATCCTGCCTGTACTCTCTTCTTCACCTCTCTTCCACACTCACCATTACTCTGAACTATTGACCCCAAGTATTTAAACTCATCCACATTTGCCACCTCTACTCCTTGCATCCTCACCATTCCTCTATCCTCCCTCGTATTCACACACATATATTCTGTCTTAGTCCTGATGACCTTCATTCCTCTTCTCTCTAGAGCATATCTCCATCTCTCACCTGTTCCCTACTCTCACTACAGATCACAATGTCATCTGCAAACATCATAGTCCACGGGGACTCCTGTCTGATCTCATCTGTCAACCTGTCCATCACCATTGCAAATAAGAAAGGGCTCAGAGCTGATCCTTGATGTAACCCCACCTCCAACTTAAATGCATCCATCACCCCCACAGCAGACCTCACCACTGTCACACTACCCTCGTACATATCCTGTATCACTCTTACATACGAAAGCATTAATATTAAATGTTTATTGAAGGAATTAAATTATATAAGTGTTTTATAAGAAAGTATTACTTTAAAGAAGTTGCATTTAATAAATTGAATAGGTCACATGATGGATGTTTAATTGGTACTTAAATTGTTGTATGAAGTTCCACTGAAGTTCTGAAGAAGTTTTTTTTATAATAAAGACGAAAGCGCTAAACTTTCAAATTGTACTGTGTACTATTCCTATCTTGTCTAAGTGCTGGTTTCCTCCATAACCTATTATTTAGTCCAAAATTTTAAATACTATGTTATTTTACTTTTATGTTAATTAGGTAAAAAAACTGGGCAAACTATTGCTTTTCAGGGGTGACCCGGGAGCACGATCTGTTTAAATGAGTTGCTTTAAGTTAAGATGGGAAAGGGAGGTGAAACGATTCAAACCCTATTCCTGACTACAGAACACAATACATCAAGATGAGAGCCTTAAGTACCAGGCAGTTCTAATTCACTTAAAAAGTTAACAGAACAACAGGTGTTGCATGGACATGTATTTTCCAACAATACAAACTCTAAAACTCTAATGACCACCATTACTGACTGACAGCAATCCTCAGTAATTTACCATGAAAAAAGAAGTTAATGGGACACTGCATAAATATGAGATAAAATCAGATATGTTTTGCAAAATTTAAGACAGATAAGAGGCAGACTGCTCTAATTCACTTAACACAACGACAGGTTTTGCATCAATGTGGAATCTGAATAACAAGATCTATGAAACTCTAATGACTGATATTACTGACTGACTTTAATCCTCAGTAATTTACCAAAAGATGAAGACGTTAACAGAGGCCTTGCTTACTGCAGGGGACTAGGGCTCTGAGTCATTAATGAGCTAGTTGCTGTAGTCAAGGGTGCAGGGTTTGAGTCTTTCTACCTCTATTCACCTATAGTGTGACTTATTCAGACAGTGCTTCTGGGAAGCCCTAACATGAATTTACCTGATTAAAAATGCACAAGGCAATATTTTCTGAGTAATAAAAACTGAAACTCTAATTGTTATGTATCTTTATGCAGTCCTGGAGTGATTTGGAGTTACTCACCACAGGGGTGTAGCTAGGATTTTCAAATTTGTACTCACAGCTCTCAAACTGCTACCCCCCTCCCCAGCCAAGCTACGGCCATTATTGTAATTCACGGTTCGCTCTTTTAGTGTCGATGAAGAGGCATTCGCTGTAATGCCTCGTCAGTAATATAATATAGATTCACTCAAACTTGGTTCCTTGAATTGAAAATGAACCTGAAAGTCAGTTCTTTGAAAAATGCAGCATGGTAGTTGGGGTAGAGGATTCATGCTTTTGTTTTCTGTAACCAAGGTACAGGTTGTGAGCTTGAGTAAATTAATAACTACCTGCTACCTCTAACTAGGGTGTTTCATTCACACACACACACCTACCTACCTCTTAGTACAAGAAATATGGACAAAGCCTTAAATAAACAGGGACAGATATTAAATAATGCTCTCGTGAACGTAGAAAGTTGCTAGAATAACAGGATTTGTGCTAGTATGAGAAAGTTGCTAGATTAACAGGATTTGTGCTAGTATGAATTTTTCTAAAGGACATGAAGTCTGAAACTAAAATGTCTGTCATTATTTAGCAACTTCAGCCTTCAATGATTTTCTAGAAAATCACACAATTTATGAGGAACAGACAAAAAATATGGGGCAAAAATCTGGACATTCTGCAAAATTTGGACAGTTGAGAGGTATGCTACCTACCACACACACACACACACACACACATATACCTCTCAACCTCTTAGAGCAACAAACCCATAAATAAAACTGAGGCAAAGGCCCAAAAATAAGGACATTTTTTTAATATTGCTCTTATAAACTTAGAAAGATAATAGACTAGTAGTAGGTCTTGCATTAGTACGAACTTTCTGAAGGGTATGAAATCTGAAACTCAAATGTCTGCCATTATTTTCTAACTTCAGTCTTTAATGATTTGCCACTAATTTGCCAGAAAACCGCAATTTTATGAAAAACGGACCAAAAATGTGATGCAAAAATATAAAATTGCCAGACAATACAGCTGGGAACCTGTCAAAGAAGGGACACCATTTTAATATGAGCATTGTTAACTTGAGCAGCTGACAAAATTAGAGAATCTACATGCATTTCTGAAATAAAAGTAATGTATAACGCTGATCATTACAGTTATTTATAAAAGTAAACCCTCCACGTTTTCTTCCAAAATTGCTATTTTGCGGAGGGATTATTAGGGGGAGAGCAACATTTTGAGCCAAAATTGGGGACAGTTGAGAGATTTGGAGATTCCTAATTCTATAAAGCGATTTATTTGCACATACCTCTCAACCTCTTAATGCAGGAAATCTGGACAAGGCCAAATATATTGGGGGAACATACAAACAGTACTAAAAATTGATCTTGTATAAACTTAAGACAGTTGATAGAATAACAGGTCTTGCTTTAGCATGCATTTTTCTGAAGATTATGACGTCTGAAACTTGACGTCAGTCATTATTTAGTGACTTCATTCTTAAATGATTTGCCAGAAATGTTTTATTTTGCATTTTACAGCACGAACACCAATAAATATCTGCTAAACAAAGCAATGCAGTCTCACAATGAAACTAGACATAGCATTAAAACTTCTCTGCCCTTGAAACTCACATTCATTGAAACAGCATTGAAACCCACATTCAAAGAAAATACATATTGCCAGTGGCAGATAAAGATTAACTTTGATCTGTTTTCAAATCATAGGCACCTTGCACATGAAACATACATGTACTCTTTGATACACCTTCCTGATTGTATTAAATTATATTCCTTTTACAATACAGTATAGTTGTTAGACAGCGTTTTAAATTTATTGTTTTGAACATTTTTCCAGTAAACAATGAAACAAAATGTATGCACCAATAATGACAAAACAGCCCAATTCAGAACATTTCCATCATAAAAGTCTACTCAAACTTCTACAGTCCACCAGTATCAGTAAATATGCACAATCACTGAACTAGTAAAAGCCATCTACATAATTCTACATTAAAGAAATCTGTAACTAATGAAGAGGCTGCTGCTAGCAAACAACTTTATATTTCATGGTTTCATCTACAAATAAAGTGCCTGTTGCCCTTGAGGAATAAATTGCCTATGTTGCATTAAAAAAATGATATGCTAGTAATATTGCAATAGGGAATGGATGGCAAACTGATAACAGGTTCATAGTTACTACTAGATATCTTCACCAAAACGGACTACAGCATCCACCCCCCCCCCTTTACAACACAGTACAGTAATGCATCTACCTACGGTGCGAGAAGAACCCACAGCTTTCTGCATGAAATGCAAGTACACTACCTGTTGTGCTATTAACAGTACAAGCAAACTCAGCATAAGCAGCACTAAACTTTAGCTCCCCTGCAGCTCTCAGCTCCTTGTAAAATGTACTCGACACTCAGCTGTATCTCTTAACTTTGCAGCACAAGAAATCTGGAAAAAGCCAACATTTATTGGGGGGGGGGACACATTTTAAACATTGCTTGTATAATTTTGGAAAGTTGCTAGAATAAAATGCTGTGTTTGTCACCATGCATGTCTTGAACCCAGAACCATATGCATTACAGTCACTGCAACATACCACTATGCTAAATCAGCAGTTTGAAACATAGGAAGACCAAAACTTAATGGCTATCATTTAGATAGCTCTCAACCTCTTAGCCCAAACAAACTGGACAAACAAAGCCAATAATGAGGGAATACAAAGTCAGTTCTCACTTCACACCTTAGCACAAAAAACCTGGACACACAACAAAAACAATAATAAGATACTTCAGTTCTCACTTCTCACCATAGCTCACAACTGTTAGAAAAAAAAATCTAACCAAAGTTCAGAAATGGTGGTGGTTAGGGACTTTAGGCTCTTCTTACCCTGAAGCAAAGGAGCAGGGTTTGAACCTGAACACCTATAGCCAGCAGGTGTATTATGTGGGGGCATTTCACACACACACACTGGATATCTACATGACCTGAAGCAGTGCCTAGAAGTTGTATTATTTTAAGTCCCTGATATGCCACATTTGGAGCAGGCAGTGTAGCTCTGCATCATTTACTACAATAACTTTAATTAAATAAAAACAGTCTACAGCAAGGTTAAAATATTACCACAAGGCAGTAAAGTAAATCAGAAATGAAAAAAAAAATGCCAGAGAACTCCGAAAATGGTACTTTTCAAAGACCTGGGGGCAGAATTAGTTAACTATCAGAAAAATGGCATACAGCAGAATCAAAAATCACACTTGTAAAGATGCATCCTGTTTATAAACTGTGTCTTTCTTTAGAAGAAATATCTATTCAATATTAATTTTACTGGTTTATATTATTTCTTTAAGCAATGTTTTCGCTAGATGTGGAAAACATTAATGCATGTGTGCTGTGGGATTTTCTCAAGGTTGTATGAAGGTTTTCTCTTTGTATATGTGGGAATAAAAAAGGATCACAGTTCAATAGAACCTGTTCTTAAATCCTTTGCATAATCATCGGCAGTGTTGTTACCACTTTGTACTCACGTATACTCAGCCACACATAGAGAACCAACCCCTCTCTGACACACCCACACACACACACACACACACACACACACACCCCAATACACACACACACACACACACACACACACACACACACACACACACACACCAATACATTCAAGCTATGCACATTTCCTTACACACACCCACACGGCAATACATTCAAGCTATGCACATTTCCTTACCTGAATCCGTTCACCACAATGATAATCCATCCACACACATACGGCAATACATTCAAGCTATGCACATTTCCTTACACACACACAGCAATACATTCAAGCTATGCACATTGTCTTACCTGAATCCGTTCATCACAATGATAACACACACACGGCAATACATTCAAGCTATGCACATTTCCTTACCTGAATCCGTTCACCACAATGATAATCCATCTATTAGCGATTGCTTTGTAGTTTGCACACACCTTACCTGAATCCACAACGATAATCCATTTGCGATTGCTTTGCACACACACACTCACTAATCCATTCGCGATTGCATGCGGCAGTACATTTAAGCTATGCGCATTTCCCACGGCAATTCAAGCTATGCAGATTTCCCGCTCGCAGCCAGTCAGCCGGACATGACGTGAGCTCAATTCCGATTGGCTGGTATGGTATGTAGCCATGCTTAAAGGAGTCAACGCTTTTTTTTTAAAAAAGAAAAATATGTAATTTTTTTTAATTAAAAAAGCTACCCCCTCTTCTATAGAAGTTGTACTGAAATCAGTACAGTGCGTATGCCTCCAGACGTCCCTGACTCACCACAATGGCATGTACAATCCCAGTTGGAGTTTGCATCAATGAGAGTTTACAGGGCATCAATGAGGGTTGCAAAACACATGCGCACCCACGCGCGCACACACACACACACACACACACACACACACACACATCATTACGGTTGTCACCTTACACACACAGACACACACACACACACACACACACACACACACACACACACACACACACACACACACACACACACACACATACCATTATGGTTGTCACGTTTTAAAATGCCCAAAATGGGACATTTTTAGTAGAAACTTGAGAGATTTTGCAGGACAGCACATACCCTCGGCCAATGGAATGGACAGAGCTTCACTTTTTGGCCAAAAATATAAGCTTATTCTTGTAACTTTTTAATTGCTTATGCTATTTCATATACTATTTAGGTGTTTCAGATACAAATAACTGTTTTAAGCAACTTATGAAATATTTTTTGTTCTAAAATCTCAGGATATTTGACATTTTTTAGTTTTTTTTTTTTTTTTGCAGGACACAACTGCCTAAAGTGAGACTGTCCCTCGCAAAGAGGGAGAGACAGGTGGTAACCCTAGCTGCCACCTTTGGAACCAGTCCTTTCCTTTGTCCCTGGTCAGTGATCATTGCACTACATGTTTTAATAAGAACATCTGAAGTTCTTCTTTTTCAGAGTTAACAAACATGCTAGCAACAGTCTTGAAGATTTAGTAAATATTGTGTGAATTGCAACAGATAAGCAAATATTTACATTTCCTGCACGTGTTAAAAGCTACTTTATAATATTCTTATTGTTTTACGCAACTGGTATGCATGTTTGTTGAAACTACTACACTGGATATGCATGGGGATTAAAAACATACTGTAAAAATAAAGACAGAAAGAATAAAGAACAATTGTACACAATTTCCTGCAAAGTGTACATTACAATTTTATTGAAACCATTTTTTTCTTAGATCAACAATATATTTACTGTGAAGAAAAAAAAAACATGAATTTATCACAGAAAACAAAAAGGTGCATTTGGAGCATATAACTATTTTCGTACTTTTATTAAAAAAGTAAAGTTCAGTTTTTTTAAGCTTTGCATACCTCTGCTAAGATAAAACATGAAGAGAAGTCTTTTGGTCAGTTAACTGTTTGCTAATGGTCACATTTCACACCTCCAAAAGTGCCTGCTAATGGAAACAAAAGACTATTTATTTATTTATGTATTTATTTATTTATTTACTTATGTATTTATTTGTTTGTCTTTGCTGACCAGGAAAGTCTGGGCAGAGCCCAGTTTCAGCACAGGTCCAGGGAGAAAAGGTCCATCACAGTATATTTATATTAACAAGTGAACTTCAGACAGTTCTAAAAAAAAAAAAAAAAAAAACAGTTACATTTCTCATGCAAAAACAAACAAAAATTACAAGACAGATATATATATATATATATATATATATATATATACATATATATATATATATATACACACATATATATATATATATATATATAAAATAAATTATTTACATCAACAGTTTTAAGTCTATATAGTTGTTTCAGCTAAAAAATCTTGCAGGAAGTAAATGGATTGATACTGCAGAAGGGAAAACATTGTTATAAAGAAGTTTAGTGCTCTTACATTTCAGTAAAGAAAAGGTTTGCAAAGATTTCAAGATACATAATGACGTAAGGTATAACGTTGCATAGGAAGGGAGATTTTAGTATTCCATAGGTTTGTAAAAAGTTCCAGCGATACAATGAATTAAGTTACAAATTATGTAGGAGTGGGGGGGGGGGATATTAGTAATATATAGGAGCACAGTAGAGAGCAGGTATAGGACTGGTTCTATTTAAGCTGCCTGTTCCAAACTGGTGTACTTAGAAGGTTTACAACTTCGGTATACAGGGGATACATGACAGGGGTAGAACAGAGGATGGAGACAGATAGAAAAACAGCAAGTTGAGGAGTGTTGTTTAAGAAGGGGAGTGAAAAGGGAATCTATTAATTCAAGTGCATACAGGAAAGTTGTTAGGGGTATATTGCTTCAGGTAGAGGAGGGCAGAAGCTAGGCTGTGCTTTCACTAGAGGTCACATACTGGTGATGAACATGAACATGACCAGGACTGGGTAAGGTGTTGTTTCAGCTGGATTTTATAACTTAGGAGTTTAATAATTTTTCCTTGTGTAGGGATGTTGTTCCAGAGTTTGAAGATGCATCTGGAATATACTGAGGCCACAATAATTATTTGCTTTACTAGAAATGTATCATCAGAACGGAGGTCACTTGTGGGGATGTATGGCAATAATATGTTTTTTTTTAATGCAGAGCAATGTTCAGGATATCATATCAGTTTGTATGCCACAACTAGCTGACAAAATGTTACGTAGTTGTTAAGCTCTAGCCAGTTTAGCTGCTTTAAGGCTTGGTAGTGGTGAGCTCAGTGAGCAGAATTAGTCTCAAATTTAGCTACTTTGCTGTAACAAGAGGCTAGTTTGGATTTTAGTGTAGAGCTTAGGTTTGTAAGGAAAGGTGAGGCATATAAGAGGGTTGGAAGCAAATAGGATGAGGCTAGGGTTTTTCTTGCTGGGTCTGTAAGGTACTGTTTTGTCCTAGAAAGGGAGCCAAGTTTCTGGTGGGTCTAATTGTTTGGACAATATGTTGATCACATTAAAGACTATCATGTATTACAATGCCCAGTAATGTAGTCTGTGGTACTAACTCAATTTTATTATTATTTGCAGATGTAAACAAGAAATATAATTTTGGCTGGAAATAATGTTTTGGGGTGAAGAGCATCAGTTTTGTTTTATTGGGATTAAGGAGGAGGCTTGAATTTTTCAGCCAGGTTTTCACTGAAAAGAAGACATTTGAGTGACTTCTTGTAGTCTGGATATTGTGGAAGCTGTACATGTTAAAGCTGAATCATTCGTGACTTCTTGTAGTCTGGATATTGCGGACGCTGTACATGTTAAAGCTGAATTATTCCATTGCTGTACTATATTTGCTTGGCGAATGGCAGTGTGAAGTTTGTTTATAAGAATATTAAAAAGAAGGGGTCCTAGAATAGCTCTGAGGGACATCTGTGGTAACTATAAGAGAGGAAGAGAGGTTCTCTTGCCATATGACTGCTTGTTGCCTCCCAGATAGATAGCCAAAGAACCATTTAAGGGAGGACTGAGGCACATCCATAGAAGAGAATTCAGTGAGTAAATGTTGGTGTGATACAATTTTGAAAGCTTTATATAAGTCTAGGAACACAGCTGACACTAGCTTACCATTGTTCCTACACTGGTTTACAGTGTTGGTGAAGTGAAGGAGGGAGTTGGTTGTGCTGTTGTGGGGTCTGAAACCATGCCGTGTTTCCAAGAGCAGATTATTTAAGTTTAAGTAGTTATTAAACTATGTAGATGTGCCACCTTTGTGTGAAGGTATAATAATGGATTTTTCCAGATGGAATGTATTTTTCAGATGTATTTTGAGATGTAGATTTAATTACCAATATAGAGACTGGAAAAGCAATTGCATCTGCAGACATTAGTAAGTTCATCAGCAGCTGGGGTGGTTGGTTTTAGCTTTTGTGGGAGTGTTTTAATGGTGGATGTAGGTACTGGGCTGAAGTCAAACAGCTGAGAATATTTAGCAGAGGCTGCTGGTACTGAGAAGGTAGTGGAAGTATTAGTGTTTGTGAGGAACAATATAGTCTGCATAAAATAGTCAAACTGTGAGAGAATTGAATCAGTATTATACAATTCCTCCTCTAAAACGTGCACGCTGATTGGCCAGCCCAACCAGCGTGCCCGTTGTAAATCCCTCAATATACTAACGGAAAAAGGTCCGGTCGCCCAGACTTTTTCCGTTAGTATAAAACACTGTCTCGCTATGTTAAAAGAATTTAACATAGCGACACAGGTTTAAAAAAAGCAACGCAGATCTCCGTTGCTTTTTTTAAAGCTGTCTCGCTATGTTAAACTCCTTTAACATAGCTTAATATGTAAGCAACGGAGATCTTGCGATCTCCGTTGCTTTTTTTTAAAACCTGTCTCGCTATGTTAAATGAGTTTAACATAGCGAGACAGCTTTGAAATAAGCAACGGAGATGTCCGCTGCTTATTTTAAAGCTGTCTCGCTATGTTAAACCCATTTAACATAGCGAGACAGTAAAAAGCAACGGAGAGCTTGCGTTCTCCGTTGCTTTTGCCCACAGCTCTGATGTCTACAACAAACTTTTACAGTCAGACAGAACAAACTACAAAAGTGCACGACAGTATAGCATAGTGCATCTAGCAGTCATGTTTGCTGCATCATAGTGGCATTAAACCTGATCTGTCCTTAGGAAATGGGTATAACAGCATCTCAGGTCTGCAATTAACTCTTAGCTATAGGTTATTATACCATGACCCCCCCCATTAATATTCCAAAACGTGCACGCTGACTGGCCAGCGTGCACGTTGTAAATCGACTTATACTAATGGAAAAATGTCCGGTCGCCCGGACTTTTTCCATTAGTATAAGTCTCTTTGAAAACACTGTCTCGCTATGTTAAGAGTTTAACATAGCGACACAGGTTTAAAAAAAGCAACGGAGATCTCCGTTGCTTTTTTTAAAGCTGTCTCGCTATGTTAAAAGAGTTTAACATAGCGACACAGTGTGTAAAAAGCAACGGAGATCTTGCTTTCTCCGTTGCTTTTTTTTTAAACCTGTCTCGCTATGTTAAATGGGTTTAACATAGCGAGACGGCTTTAAAATAGGCAACGGAGATATCCATTGCTTATTTTAAAGCTGTCTCGCTATGTTAAACCCATTTAACATAGCGCAGACAGGTTTAAAACAACGGAGAAAGCAAGATCTCCGTTGTTTTTTACTGTTTCGCTATGTTAAATGGGTTTAACATAGCGAGACAGCTTTAAAATAAGCAATGGACTTGCTTATTTTAAAGCTGTCTCGCTATGTTAAACCCATTTAACATAGCGAAACAGTAAAAAGCAACGGAGATCTTGCTTTCTCCGTTGCTTTTGGCCACAGCTCTGATGTACTGCGTAGGCATGCGCAGTACATCAAAACTGCCGCAGATACCAGACAGCTGCGGAAGGGCAGCAAAGAGGCATTATACAATGCCATTATTTAAGTAATTATTTCTTTTCTTAAATAATGTCATAGTATAATAGCAATAACCCACTTCTGGGTGTGGATAATGCGGGATTTACCCACGGTTGACTTTGTTTGGTCCCTCGGGCTTCGCCCTCGGGACCAAACCACGCCAACCGTGGGTAAATCCCGCATTACCCACACCCAGGCATGGGTTATTGCTATAGTAAACCACTACTGATCCGGTCAACAATTAGTAAAGCACAAACTCTACACATTTCACAATGCAGCAATCTGGGTGAACATCCTATAGTTAAGTCACTTGCTATTCCTTTATTACTAGGTTTCAAGTCTGCTGCCTAACATTTGCCTGTGTAATTAGCAGCACTATTAAACCAACACAAAATGTCTGTGGCTAACAGAGGGGGAAATTGTAGCAAATCTGATAAAAGCTGCACTAACCATTTAACACAGAAACAAGCAAGAACATGTTTTCCTCAAAACTATACATAACACTAGCACAAGAACTTTCCCACTTTGGGGAACTGCAGTTGATCAGTATAAACAACAATCCATTTTTACTTTAGTGTACTGCCTTTTAGAGATAAAAACAATAAAGACTATTATAATAAGGACATAACTTCTAGTAATATAATTGCTTTTAACTTGTAGTACTGTTTGTATGCAGTTTGTGCTTAGTTAAACACTTTCCTATAAAGACACTGAACTTCTAAACTAGTGAGTTAGATTTTACAAACATCACAGCATAACATTTACAAACAAACAACTTTTCTATGTAAAAAAATATGTGCTAACTGGTTATGACTTATGGATTTGCTCTGACAACATAATGTAAATGCAAATAGGAAATTCAAGTGAAACATTGAACAGTCTGGGAAAACAGAATTTATAAAAAAGTTAAGACACCATTATAAATATAAAACTTTCGTTATTCTTGTAATAGGTGCCATCCATAATGCTACAAAAAAGTCGGAGGAATTCAAGTACAGGGTAAAAGGTGCTTTAAAGTGTGACATGTCCCCAACAGATAAGGGAAATGTTATACCCAACAACATTCAGAAGCATCACCATTTTACCCCTCTCTGCCTCTTTACCGCTCTAAATACTTTAGCCAACTGTAATAGCTGCTATTTTTGTATCCGATTTACATAGCTTGATTATTAAGCAGATTGTCACAGCCGCAGCTGCATGTGCAGAGAACATACACTGCTTACCTGTGTTTTTACTGCTGTAATCTCCCCATGTATATGCTGCTTTCATGTTTAAGCATCCTTGATCACCCAGGGGAAACATCACTGCAGTTGTACTGCTCTCATTCTGCAGAGTTCACCCCATCACTAGTTTATAGTGGTGTACCTTTCGTTTCTGTCTTTTATCAGCTATAGAAAAACTCTGCCTCAGACCATTTGTTTACCTTTGTTGGGCTGGGTTTGCATAATCACTGGGTTTGAGAAGGTCCAGACGGATTGTCTCCTACTAATGAGGGAAGTGTGGTCTGCTTCGCTCCCTCCCATCCCCAACTCCCCAGCCGCCCCCTGGATCCACACATTTACCCCCACTGTTCTCCACCCACCTTTTAATGACATCACAAGCCTGTTTAAAGACACAGCTACCTATCAGGACAATTTCCACACATTCACCCACCCCATACCATTCTTCACAATACAGTATTAATATTCTCTTCCCAACTCACTCATTCACTCACTCACTGTCTACTCTGTTAATAAAGCATCCACCACAGTACTTCTGACATTGTCTTTCCCACTCAAGTTACACTGTGACTGCCCAGTAAAAATCCACCCTTCCTTCCCTTTGCACTAGTGCACTCCCTTCCCTTCCAATCTAAAAACTCGCCTCTTCCTTTACCAACCCACCTACCAGCTCCTTTAAACAACCTTACTTTATCTAATTCATTTTTACCTCTGATGTCATGCCTTCTCTTCCTCATGTTCTACTTTACCGTCTTATTCTTATTCATACTCAGTACTGCAAATTCCTGTATTTGATACTCAGATGTGTCTTATTCAAGTCACCCCCTCACTACTCTTACCACCATTAACTAACTATACCTAACAACAGTCTAACTCTTACAGATCTTTTTGTCTAGCTTTATTATATCACAGGCTCTCTATCTCAGGACAAAATTATAACGCCACTGCCTCTCCGTCTCATCACAAGTAAATATGGTATTCACTAGCTTAACTCTTCTACTTGTCAGGACAAAATTATAACGCCACTGCCTCTCCGTCTCATCACAAGTAAATATGGTATTCACTAGCTTAACTCTTCTACTTGTCAGGACAAAATTATAATGCCACTGCCTCTCCGTCTCATCACAAGTAAATATGGTATTCACTAGCTTAACTGTTCTACTTGTCAGGACAAAATTATAACGCCACTGCCTCTCCGTCTCATCACAAGTAAATATGGTATTCACTAGCTTAACTGTTCTACTTGTCAGGACAAAATTATAACGCCACTGCCTCTCCGTCTCATCACAAGTAAATATGGTATTCACTAGCTTAACTGTTCTACTTGTCAGGACAAAATTATAACGCCACTGCCTCTCCGTCTCATCACAAGTAAATATGGTATTCACTAGCTTAACTGTTCTACTTGTCAGGACAAAATTATAACGCCACTGCCTCTCCGTCTCATCACAAGTAAATATGGTATTCACTAGCTTAACTCTTCTACTTGCTTTCCTCAAAGACTACCAAATCTCTCTTACAGCCGAAATTTCATCTCCCACCAAAAGTCTTCATTTAAACTATTCTACCCAAAATTCTTCACTAGAAATACAAAATTATTACCTTTCCTCACTACCACACTAGAACAAAGCAAATAAATAAATAAATAAATAAATAAACCATCAGAAAACCACTTCAGTCACTCCTTCTTCAAAAAATTAAACTATGCGGTGACCGGACATAGTCTTATCTTTCTCTTTTTTTTTTTTTCTTTTCTCTGCTATTCTAAGGGCTTAAGGTAGTAAAATGACTAATTTAATTCATTGGCTAATTTGTGACTGTACAGCCTACTTGGTTATTTGCTTTAATTATTACTACAGTTTGTCTACTCAGAATGGTCGCCAAGTTTTTTTTTCAGGAATGTTCCTTTCTTAGACTTAGCCTTTATATTACGTATGAATGAACTACAGCGGCAAGGCTAGCCACCTGGCGGTGTAAACCTGGGCTCGAGATGATTGTCACTGCTGAAGTGACACCTCGACCCCATGTGCAAAATGGAAAAAGGGGTTGAGGATGGATGGATGATAAAATGTTAAATGTGCTAGTAAGTTTACCTATCAAATTAGAGTTTTTGACTCCTTAATACTTAATGTTGTTTGGAATACCAAAGATTTTTAATGTTGTTTGTACCTCTTTACTCACCATATATCTTTGCTATCTGTAAATTGTTACTGTTTAAATGAAAAATAAACTATGTTGTGACATACAACCTAACCCAGGTCCTCCTTCCATTTGTAACACAATCACTGAACTGCATGCTTGGATCTCTCATGCCCCAGATATTGCTGCCCTTACACAGACATGGCTAAAACCTCATATAAAAGAACCAGAAATTCATCCACCAGGATACAGCATCATTAGAGCTGACAGACTAAACAAAAAAAGCTGAGGGGCAGCTATCCTCTAACCTAACGCATATGAAGTTTCTTCGCTTACAAAAACTCAGCTCAAATTCAATAACAAAGAGCTACTTATCTACTAAATAAAATTAAATGACCAAAAATTCCTTTGTATAATTGTTTTATATATCCCCCTTGGAAACAATATATCAACCCTTGAAGACATCCCTTACTGCACTTCACACAATATTACCAATGAAACAGTCCTCCTAGGTGATGTCAGCACCAAATGCAGTACTTTTACTTCTATCCCTCTTCTAGCATCAACCTTCAAGGCTTCAAACAGTTTATTACTTCTCCTACTTGCTGTAATAAATCCCAGGCCAGAGTCCCAATCTTGACTGGATTCTGCACTCTGATCCTTGCAATCACAATGCATCAGGAACCCTTCCTGTATCCCTTAATGATCACTGTGCTACAAATGTTATCAGACACATTACTCACCATTCCAAACAACAAGGATACAAAAATACTCACAATCCCTCAAAGTTTAACCCTGAATCATTTTTATCTGCTCTTAATTCATTTAACGGTACCATTCCAAAAGCCTTCCCACTAGATGGGGCAGTAAAGAGGTTCAATTCAACTTTTTTTAAATATCCTAAACAGCCTTGCACCACTGCATAGAAAAAAGTGTGAAATCTGACTTAGCTCTTTAGTTTACCAATCAGAGTAGAAATCTTATGCAAAATATAGAAAAGGCATTGAAAAAATAGCAGAAACTTAAAACACCACAAAACCTACAGTGCTTTACAGAAATTTGTAACCTTACCAAAAAGCAGGTTAACCTTGCTAAGAAATAATGTTATTCTGATTTACAAAACATATAACCCAAAACATTCTGGTCATCCGTTAAACAAATTTTACACCTGGGAACTAACAATGTCCTTGATTCTCATCGTAATAACTCACCCCTTAGAAACAGCCACCAAGTTTAACTCTTACTTCATTTACAGCATAGCCGCCATCGCTAATGAATCCATTCCTGACTCCCCTGACTCATGTCTACCCCATCAACTAATACCCCAACTTTCACACTAAAATCAATTGCTACCTCCTTCATAAAAAGGTTATTATCCAAATTAAACCATGCTTTCCCTCTGCAGATAATCGTCCTGCAGATACCTCAAAATGGCTGCTAACGCCAGTGCATACCAGTCTCCATCCTTATTAACGGGTCAGTAAAGGAATCCTATAGTCCTACATTTGGAAACAGTGGCATAACAGTATCCATAAAGTTGACACTTACACGGAGATATCTAATTTCAGACCGGTTGCCAAATTATCCTCACTCTCAAAAATATTGGAAACGTGCAAATCAAACTACTCCAGCATTTCGCAAAGGAACAATTACTAATTGATGCTCATCATGGTTTTACACCTGCCCATACACAACAACTGCCCTCCTAACTTTAACAGATAACATAAATAAAGCCAGCGATAGATTGCATTCTCCTTATTCCTGGAAATATCAAAGCTTTTGATAGTGCTGCAGCAAAAAAAAAAAAAAAAACTCCTAATACATCTGTCCACAATGGGTATCTCACAACCTACCGTGCAGTGGTTTAATAATTACTCATCAGAAAGTTACCAAGCAGTCAAATGGAATTCTAAATTTTCTTCTTGTCTTGCACATCAATACAGGTGTCCCACAAGGCTGTATTCTCAGTTCTGTTCAATTTAATATTTTTTCTAAACAAACGTCATACTTCTATACAACAAGCATCCTTTGTATAGTATGTAGATGATTTTCACCTTTATCTTTCTTTCAGACGATATATAAAATTTAGAAAAGATTATACAACATGTCTTTAACTCTACTGAAAGAGACTTGGTAACCACCAACTCCTTCTTAATCTAAAGAAAACATAACTTTTATTTTCCCCAAAATCACTTAATCACGAGAAACAAAACTTCAAAATCACATTCCTAAACAAGACTCCAACTGATGTAATGCCTCATACAAAACTTCTGAGGGTTACAATTGATGGCAACCTCAAATATGACCTCCATATACAGAATATAAAAAAACTCACAAAAAACAGGAATGAAATATAGTACGAAAAAATTCCATATTGTATCCACTAGTCTCTTATCACTATATATACATACTCTCCTCTCTAATATATGGCTCCCCTATCTTGACTAACCTTCAGGCCACCCTAAAATCTAAACTAGAACAGTATTATAACAAGGTAGCTAGATCTGCAGTGAATACAAGTCATAGAACACGTCACTGTTCTGGGCTAAATACTCTAAACTGGCTGCAATTATCCTGCCAACTAAGTTATACCCAACTTCTCTTACCAGACAAAGTTATATTTAATCCCTCTTCTGCCCAGCTATCAGTACAATTCTAAAACATTATCTCCCAAATCATCACCTTCAATCTTCTAACAAAAGTCTACTTAACATCTGTAAGCCTTACAAAAACTGCGGTCAAAACCTATACTTGCACTGTCTAGCAGAGGTCTGGAATACAATCCCTGCAACAATCAAAGCAACACATAACATTCTTTTATTTAAGGTGCAACTAAAATAATTCCTTGCTGATTTCTGGCTTTGCAGTTGCTGCTCTAGTGGCTAATTATTGGGTCTATACTAAAAGATCGAAGAGGTGTTCCAGGGAACACCTCTTGGCCGACACGTAATGAGCGAACGCACTAAAGCATGAATGCTCAAAATAGTGATTTCTTTCCCTGGGAAAGAAATCGCTTGGCCATCCCCGTGTGTTCGCCCCTTTCCTCACTGCAGTGTGACCTCGGAGTTGGTATATTTAGTTGGGGGGGTTTGGGGGGCACAACTCCCACGTTGTTATGTTTTAAAGTGTGTGTGTGTGCGTGTGTGTGTGTGTGTGTGTGTGTGTTTGTTTGTGCTACTGATTTCTTTCCCAGGGAAAGAAACTGCTGTTCTGAGCGTTCGAGCTTTAGTGCATTCACTCATTACGTGTCGACCAAGAGGTGTTCACCGAAACACATCTTCAGTCTTTTAATATAGACCCATAATTTCAACTTCTTTTCCTTTAATACCTATGTATACTCCAGCTTTCCTTTTTCTTGATTTTATTTCTCTCACTCATTTCTTTTGCTCTTAATCTTGCTTTTACCCTGTATTTCTCCTGCCTCTCATATTTACTGCAATTATTACGTCTAACAAACACCGATTTCTTATTCTTCTCTCCCTTCCTAATTCACAACTTCAGTGTTCCACTCTGACATTTACTCTATGAATGAGTAATAAAATCACACACGTATAACATGTCAACATGTTTCAGTGCTACAGGATACTGTGTTTATCTTGTTTTAATGATGGTATATGTATATTTTTCTATATGTCATACGTGTATTAGTGTTTGCATTCCTCTATGTTTATACAGTCTATTGTAATATGATGTTAGTTTTCACCTTTGTGTATGTATTTTCTGCTCTTATTTTGGAGCTTTTCTCCCTGGGACTTCATGGTAATGGATAAAATTACCCAGTCAGACATTTCCGGTAAACAAATATCAATAAATAAACAAACAAATAAATGTGTTGCCTTTCAGAAGTTAAATTACCTGACAAGCACTTACCAAACCTGGCTTTCCTGACACAGTCCCTAATTTCCTGAATGTCAGGAAGTTTCCTGATAGATGACAACCCTAACCACCATTTGCTCTGTCCACCAGTTAGTATATTCAAGTCCAAATTCAAATTCCACTTGATCACATACTCCCGACAGGCATTCCACTTACATTTCTGACCTTGTGTGGACATCAAGTTAAAGTGAGTTTCTGACCTTATTTATTCCTCCCTGTATCTGGTCCACATCTAGAATTTCTGCTGTCTCTTTGAACTATGCTCTATATGTTTTAATTGTTACAACAGCATCTTGAAATTAAGATAATACATTTATTTTAGTTTTCACCTTAGCAGTTGTTCTTCAACAAAAATGCATTTGAAGATATACATATAGATAGAATGTATTTTATGTTATTTATTTATTTAACATTTGTTTATTTATTTAACATTTGTTGACCTAGAAAGTTTCGACTTGGAATGACACAATTTTCAGTCAAGGCTCAGGGAGAAATGCTCCAGATGCATGTCTTTGTAATGTGGAAGGAAACCGAAGTACCCGGACGAAACCCACACTAACACAAGGAGGGCATGCAGACTCCTCACAGAAGGCACTCCAGCTGAGAATTGAACTGGAGAACCTCTTGCTGTGAGGTGACAACATAAACTGCTGCACCACTGCGCCATCCAAATTACTCTTACTTGTAATTTTAGTGATTTTTTTTTTAATTTGTAGTTCAAGCTCATAACGAGTTCATCTAGATGATTTGAGCAGGGTTTCTTTGGCTTGTCAGAATTTGCTGGTAAGACATGAAGCAAATGTAGAATATTACCTACAGAGACCTAATGCGGGTCTAAACAGGGCCTAGATTATATCAGCGAATGCTTGAAATTGCGAATGTTATATAATCGACCCAAACACTTCGAAAATCCAAAATGCCGAACACACGGATCAGCAATTTTTTCCCCAGGGGAAAAAAATCGCTGATCCATAAAAAAAAAAAAAAAAACACAAAAGGGGGGGGGGGCTTTGTACCCCACACCCCCAGATGTTGGGGGCTGTGTCCCCACACCCCCCACTTAAATATACCAACTCCGAGATCGCACCACAATGGAGAAAATGGCAAAGTCCTAAAAACAGCCCAGTGATTTTTTTCCCTGGGAAAAAATATCACTGTTCCGTGCTTTCGGAATTACGCCATTTCGGGTAAACACGTTCGATTAAACAGCGTTCGCAACTTTAAGTGTTCGCTTACATAATAGGAACCCATCTAAACATGGTTGGAAATGTTAATTCCCCAGGAAAGGAGATTGCAGGAAATCTATGCCATGATGTAGTTAAACATTCCCATTTCTGATTGCTATACTTTCTGTAGGCTCCCTATTGAAATGTAGGCACTCAAATGTCAAGTGCTAACAAGGTGGAAAAAAAAGGACTAAAAACACAGGAGAAGAGCATATCTCAAAAATCACTCTTCACCTTAAAACTTATTTTTGTAAGGGAATCTGCCCCCATGTAAACCACCCACCAAAAACTTATATATACCAACTCCTAGAACACGATTCCTCTAAGAAAAGGGAATATTCAGAGAAATTGCTTCTCAGACTTGGTATATCTAAGCCCAATTTTTCAGCCATTCATTCTCTGCATTTCAAGACTCACTCTAGCAGGTCCTGACATTTCAAATGATTACCCTTTCTGTATGTGTCTTTCAAAAAGAATTATTGTAATCTCTTCACATAGCCGCTAATTAGTCCTTCACAATATATGCTATTTGACTATGTATCACAGCACATCTCTTGCAATTTAATAGACTGCCAGATTATTTTTTTTTCACTAAATGTGAGATTCAAGAGAAGAGACATTTACTGTTTCTCAAGTTAAGTCTGTTTTTAATGTGAGAGTGTTTTGTTTAGAAAATGGTTGTCAGTGTTTTTGTTATAAAATCTAAAATAAAAGTTTTATTGAAATCCAGCTCTCTTTGCTAATTTATTCATGTATTTATTTATTTATTGACATTTGTTTACCAGGAAAGTCTGACTGGATAATTTTATCCATTTTCAGCTAAGACCTGTGGAGAAAAGCTCCACAAAACAGAAAATACATATACATAGGTGAAAACTAAACCATATTGCAATCTACTGTAAATACATAAATGCAAATATTAATACACATATGGCGTATTATAATACATATTCACCATCATTTAAAAAAAGAGAAATACAATATAATATAGTAATGAGATGTGGGCACACTGCAAATATGTAAGCCCCCTCCAAAAAAAAGTATGTTGTATAGGGTAATATTTCCAATTTTTGCATGATTTGCAGGTTGTCGAACAAAAGCTGATGTAACATCTGTGTTTTCTTTGTTTTGTTTTATTCATTGCACTAAAGAATTAATTAATTCATTGATAGCCTTGGATTGTGTACTATAGACTATACATGTTGTATTTCAGTGATGTATTTTTTTCAGTGGCTTCTTTACAGCCTCCAGCAACTGCAAATGGGATTGCCATTTGTAAGATCATATAGTCTGTATTATTTGCAATAATGATCAAAACAGTCAGAGTTTCACTATCCGTTATTTAGTCGTTATTGCATATTACTGTGAAAAAATCTCTACAAGATTGGATTACAAAGGATTTCTGTATTTAGTTAAAAACTGTTAATCTGACAGTGAGTGCAGAGGCCTAAAGTTCCAACTTAATAATGAGCTGCTTCTTGTGCCAAGGGTGCAGGGTTCGAATCTTTTCATCTTCATTTACATACTGTGTGACCACGAGCAAGTCACTTAACCAGACAGCGCTTTGGGTCATTTGGGAATTTCCTTAATGGTATCCTGGACTGCATGCCTAATAACTTAACTATAAATCTGTGGTTGGATTTTTCTAGGCATTCCCTCTTGTATAGCTAACCTAGTTCAGGAAACAGTTTATAGGAATAACACCAACACACCAGGTTTTTGATTCAGCATTGGCCATAAGCACTACATTTGTAGAAGAAGCACTAAAATGCTAAGTTGCTTGCTAACAACAATGACTGCATTGGTAATAGTCTTCTTTAATGTAATGTCCGTTAAAACATTTGAAGTGCTAAACCATAAACAAAGCAATCTGAAACAACTGTTATGCAGACTTCTTTATTCCAGACTTCATGTAAGGAAGAGGGCAAAAAAGCATTTGTACAGCAATGTATGAGCACATATATGACATCTCTAAGGAAAAGGAAACTAGTCTACTCTACAAACATTCATTAACATGCCCTGATTATAAATTTAAGTTTATGGTTATTGAGCAAGTTTTAGCTGATGCCAGGGGTGGTAATTGAGAAAGCAAATTGGAGTACAGAGAATAATATTGGCAGATAAAATTTGATGCTGGGAAGTCCCCTGGGTCGAATAATTGTATAAGTATTACTAGTGGTTTGAAACAGAGATCAGCTAAATTATGAAGTCAGCATGCACAACGTATTGAAATGAAACACTGTTATTTGTTAGTTTAGCATTCTGTAATGTATGGGCAGGATTCACGAAGCCTCCATATAAGAGTTATAACTCATACACGGAGGCTGCAGTTAAACAGAGTGATGTCAGCATGCTCTGCATATTCATGAGAGCATGCTGAATCACACCTAAGGCTAACACGGTCCATGTAAGACAGTAGGGGGTGTGTTCGTAGGCCAAGCCCTGTAAGCGGACATGCCCCCAGAAGAGTAAAAGTGCCCAAAGTAAACACCCACGACAGAGTCCATGGAAATGTGAATAAACACAACACATGCCCCCACAGACTACGAACATAAAATGTACAAATGTACATCTCATATTTTTTTTTTTAAATTGTAAAGATGTTTAACCGTGAGTGCGCTCGTTTGCGCGGGCGTGCCCATAGCGCAGCCACAGTTAGCAGTCAGTGGGAAAGCATATAAGAACTAAATATGCAAAGTAAGCCAAGAAGAAATAGGGTAGCGGTAGAGATGTTGGCTGAAAAGCAGGCATTCATGGTTCGAGCCCCCAGAAGACCAATTTTTTATTTTTAGCAAAATAAGCACGAAACAAGTCCCTGACAAATATGTACACATAAAATCACATGTTATGTAAAATGTAATGAAATAGCCCATTTATATTTAAGAAATGTGAGGTAACAAAATAATAAAAAATGCCAGATGTGCCCATAGCTGAGCTACAGTTTAACAGGGTGAGTGCATCTGCCCGTAGGTGAGCAGTGGTTTAACTGGTGCAAAATGAGTTCCCGTAGCTGAGCAGTGGTTTAACACACTGAATCTATGTGCCCCTAGCTGAGCTGAGCATAATATGCGTGCTGATAGCCAAATTAGGCTTAAACCAGCGTACCCCGTTTGCGCGGAGCTGCGCACCGCGCAAACAAGCTAACAGACGGGCAACGTTGAGCAAGCCGTATCAAAACTGCCTTTACACAGACACACCCTCAGCTTGTCTAGACAGTCATAAAAAATAAAAAGTAGTGGCCAGGTTCGAACCCAGGATACTATACACCATACTCAAGGTACTGAACCACTAAGCCATGACAGCAGTACCTATAAATGCAAGAATAGCAAATATATAGGAATGAATACAAACTGGAGCATGACAATGCAGGTTTAGTGAAGTTGATACAATTACAAAATGGCCAATCACAGATATGTGCGGGAAAAACGGACTATATAAGCCCCATAGGCGGGAATACACAGCATAAACGATTGTAGAACTGACTTGCAACCAGAATGACAGGAGTAGGTGAGGGTAGTTGCTTTCGAGCACAGAGGTGGGGCATTGAGGAGTCCAGGTACATGGTCTGGCTCCTAGTTCACAATCACGAGGCCCAACTCATGCAGGGCCAGGTCCTCTGGGGAGCATATAGGGCTGAGGCATGGGACCGATTGGCTCATGATCTCACCAGTGCCACAGGGATTCCAAGGACTGGTGAGCAGGTCCGTCACCACCATGCGGACCTGAAGAGACGCAAGCAGGACCAATTGAACCTTTGGATCAAGGAGGCCCGGCAAATGCCCAACGCCCCACTACTGAGTAAGTTACATTTAATTATGTATGTAAGAAATTAAACTAGCTGATATTATGGAGATGTGTATTCCAATATTACTTCATTTATATTACAGCTGCAGGTGTCCGTTCTGCGAACCGCAGAGCCTATGGCGATA
Source organism: Protopterus annectens (assembly GCF_019279795.1). Lineage (NCBI taxonomy): Eukaryota > Metazoa > Chordata > Ceratodontiformes > Protopteridae > Protopterus > Protopterus annectens. Next base: position 1,703,277 of record NC_056732.1, read on the forward strand.
GCCTGGTGCGGTTGCACCACCAGGCAGGTCAGTAATCCACTACCAGTAACTGTAAAGAAATATAAAAGTATGACAGTTAGCAAAAGAGTGCAGTGTAGTCACCAAGTAATAAAATGTGCAAGTAACAGTGTAAAAGAGTTTGCAAGTATTGCTTGATTACAAAAGTGTGTTGCAGTCTGTAATCCAAACAGAAAAATGAAAATGTCTGACATAAATTCTGAAATAAAGATGCCCCACCTGTAAGAAAATAGTACACAACCTGCAGCTGGCTGAAAAGTACAGCTGCAGAAGATGATTAAATCACATGTGTGAAATATATCCCTGTTGAAATACTGAAACATGACAGACGTGAGACTGCTGGAAAGGATTGTAATAACTACAGGTAAAACATGTCAATAAAGCCTAGAAGTAAGTACCATCCTGAATAGTGAAATGAAAACAAGTGAGAGAGTGTGAGAAAGTGTCATGAATCCAGCAATACAGTAGTAATAACCCCTGAATAAAGTATACTGCAGTCAGTACAGAATGAAATGCATGTGAGAATCAAAACCAAACAGCGAAATCTGTTCAAAGTGTTGCTGCATCTGGAAAGTGTATCCCAAAATCTGGATATGTTGTTCTCAGTCTGCAATATGCAGATAGTATGATTGTCTGATATACCAAACATCCACACTTGTCTATAGCTATATAAAGCAAATGCAGCAGGATGATGTAGCTGAACAAAGCTAGATATGAATGTGTATGAACAATAAAATGTATATTGATGTTGCAGTAACAGTCCTATCACCAAGTTGAAGTAGTTATCATATAGGAAACTGTAGTTAGAACAGTAGTGTGTATATATGTGCAGGTATTAGAAATGTATAGCATATGCATTGGCATTTGAAGGTGTTAATAATATTTTCTTCACCCCACCCTATAATCACATATAACCCATTCCACGTGAAAATGGTATGTGCAATCACAATTAACACCCCTGGACATTTGTCCTGCTGGGTCATATATATTTGCATGTCCGTTGATGCATCTGCCCTGTTCATACATTCAAACCTGATGGCCTGTTGCCATCAATCAACCCTGCATGTTGTTGGAATGTGTATTGCTGTTCAAATTATGCATGTGTTATGCTCGCTGTTCAATGGTGTGAATATCTGGGTGTTTGGTTAATGGGAATACTAATGCATGCTGTTACAACTAATTGTGAATGGTATTATATGTCACTAACCCAAACTGTCATGACATAATGCAAAACATGGGACGACAGGGAAGGCGGGTTCCAGCGGACCCACCTCTCCCATCTCAGCTGGCTAGTGCACCTGGCACTAGTGCCCAGTCTGGACCCCCCTCCGGTGGCCCTGTGCCACCTGTGGGTGGAAGTGCTGCAGGGGATGGGGCTCATCCTCCCTCTGCAAGCGTGGCCGGAGGAGAGCCACCACTCACCCTCCGTAGCGTCCGGACTGTGGTGCATCGGGAGATCCGGGACTCTGTTATTGAGCCCCTACACCAGCTTGAGGCACAGGTGGCACAACTTATGGGCATGCCTGTTGCCTGGCCTACACAGCCCCCAGCACAGCCCCATCCTGGGCAGTGAAGGAACAGTGGCAACTGCCTATGGGTGGGGATATCAGTTCCACTGTTGCCATCTGTGGGCTCATGGGCTCTGGATATCCAAATCTCCATCCCCGTCAATTGCGTAACCCCCCCACACATGTCATACACCGCCCCTGTATGCGTCTTGTTTGTCTTGTCTGTTTACCTACACAACCTACCTCCCCAGCTATCCCGACTTCCTTCACCTGACATACCACTCTCACCTGAAAAAAAAAAAAAAAAAAGGGCACTCTGTACCCACAAAAAAATTATGCCCCATACATAGCTGCCCATTCCGCACACATGTCTGCTGGACATGGAAACTATCAATTACAATTGGCTGTACAATAAGTATTATTGTTGTCCTGACACCTCTCTCAGGGGTGGAAGGTTTCAAATGTCACACCAAATTACATACATATGTACAGCTGTTGCTGATGAAGAAATGGGCAGCTATGGGCCTTACCTACATCCCTCCTGCAAATCCCAAGCTTGTTTCCCTGCTGTCTTACCCTCTTTGTGACCCCTTTTTCACCACTTTCCTGTCTCCCCATTTTCATTTCTTTCAAAAAAAGTAGCGCGGGTGTGCGCCAGAGTAAGCACTATTAAGCGGTTGTAAGCGGGTGTGCGTGTGTGTGCGCGGAGCTGAACGCCAGTGCGCATGCATGAGCTCCGCGCAAACCAGCGCTAACCCGGTTACAACTGTTTAAAAGTGCCTTAGTCACTCTGATTGACAGGTCCTGTAGTCAGTTCAAAAGCAAAATAAAATCCCACTGTCAATCCTGAACCCAGGACCTTGGAAACAGTAGTCTGTATGACCTACCACTAAGCCATGACTCTTATACAAGAACATTGTGCTAAAATAAATATAACATGTAATAGTAGGGATGAATGTAAAGGGAATATAGGATGTGTAGTACACAAAGCATGTCATTTAGAATTACTGTCAAAACTACTGGATTCCCATAATAGTAGTGTGTGAACAGAAACAGCCATGCTAGTTGGTAGCTTGTATGTAATAATGTCAGTTAATGTACATATATAAATGTATGTATATTTACATATATATATATATATATATATATATATATAGTTGTAGGTGTCATTGTGCATACACACTTACTACAGGGAACAGGAGAGAGGAATGGAGAAATGTGAATCTACAACACAGCCTGAATCATGAGAGAGATACTAACCTTTACACTCACAGAACAGTGTCCACAGCATACCAGCATGGTCCCCGCCCTTACAATCTGAAAGGGCAACGCCTATCTCACATACCCTTTTATAGCACTGTCCCGAAATCACAGTGAGAACTGCAATCAGTACACAACTGGCTGCATGCAATTAGCAAATGCTGGCTTACAATTGGTGCAGAGGCCATCACATGGACCTATGCAGATACCTATAAAAGCATCCTGTACTAACACTCCACACATGCAATACGTTCATTGCACTGTCTGGAAGCAGGCAGAGAGAGAGAGACAGACAGAGACAGAGAGAAAAAAAAACACTCTACACACTGTGACTCTAAGCTGTCAGCAGTGACAGTAGCAGCAGGGAGCAGAAGCAGTGGTAACGCAATCAGCTGCAACAAACACAGGTAATGCAAAGTAGCAGGTTAATAGTCTGCATACTGTGAACCCTCCAAATGTGCCATAGGTCTGTATCTATAGGTATGTCCATGTGATATGTTGTGTGTACATAGTTCCACTAAAAGGGGATGACTATACATTACATGTCAATCAGTGTTAGGCCATGATCCTGGCAGCAGTTGTCTGTGCGTTGCCCTCACCAATGGCTGTAGTGACTGTTTTGAAAGGTCAGCCAGGTTCAAAAGGCAGGATCAGCCCATCACAAAAGCAAACTGGCTGGGAACAAGTGTCTGCAGGTACCCGATATCACTGCATATGCATCCCATACTGAATAATTCCATGGCTTAGCAGACCAGGCCGGTTATGCATATTATGTGGTAGTTCCCAGGGTCAGTAGAGGTGCCTCCTTAGTGGTGTGGGACCACTGTTGCTGTATGCCAGTGTCCAGGTACGTATCCTGTAGTATGGCCAAGATTAATTATCAGTCTTATATGCGGTTGTATGTCCTCTTGGAGTGCATGTAGCACACATCCAGGGATACCATCAGGTCACAGTGATGCTGTGTGTTCTGCTTTGCTGAGGGCGGCCCTCACCTGGACATGTGAGATGATAGGGAGGTTACATACAGCTGTGATAAGTATTTCAACTGGTGGGGGAGAAGGAGGGGGGATACGTGCACCAAAGCTGTCTGCAAGAATGTTGCCAATATCTGTGTGTTTGGGGAATGTTAAGTAGGTGTGTATTAACGCAGAGCATATCTGAGGCATTTGGTCCATATGTGTAACATAACTGAAGAAGGCCTTGTGGTTATCCATAGTGTTTGTGGCCATTTCCCTCCCAGACTAGGCCGTGGCCGTTATGAGAGACCGTAGCATAGTACCAGTGCTGACCACACATGCCTTCCCTTAATGTGAATCTGCTCTTTGTCCTGCAGTAGCCTCCTGCGATTGTTATACAATCTGCCTCTGTCTGGGGTCCACCGGACAGGATGCCTAACCTTTGTGCATAGGGTCTGGGTTAGAAATGTGTGTGCAAGTTCCATGCAATTTGTGGGATGTCCATGGTAAGCATTTGCAAAGGGGTCAGCAGTGTGGGTTGTGGCTTCCACTGGCCCAGTGTGCTGCATGGATACCATCTCAGTCCTAACAAGTGAATAACTGTCTAATCACATACATATCAAAGTAGTCTACTGTGCTGGTGGTGGTGGTGGGATATGTATATCCAGGCCGAGTAACTTGTGTCCACATCACACTATTGGATGGCATCCCACATACAGTACCTTGGGATGAACCCCCAGAGTGAGGTTGTGCATTGGACCTGTCAGTGTGTGCTGACCGATGGGGCATGCTACTATGTTGTGTGGAATGTGGCAGGTATTGTTGCACAGGTGTTGGCTGAGCACTGATATCTGGCCATGTACTTGTGTATCCACCACGAGACACACACATGCAACATATGGGAGTAGTAGTATATCACTACACATGAGTATCATGTACAGTATGTGTGCCATATATTGCTGACATAGTCTGCTGATATCCTGTTTGTGTTCTCTTCCAGGGAGATGGCGCGTCAGCGTAATCCCGCCTACTCTGCAGCGGAAGATGAGGAGATACATCAGAGCCTGGTGCGGGAGTATGACATACTGTTTTCCCGCACCAGTCAGAATCAGCAGAATCAGCAGGAGAGGGCTGCACTGTGGCAAGACCTTGTCCGTAGGGTAAATGACATTGGCATGCATAATAGGACATATGAGCAGGTACGACATCACTGCAGTGATTTAATCAGAAATGTCCATCAGCGTGCATCGGATCTCCACAGGCAACAGGTTGCCACAGGAGGTGGGGTGGCCACACATCCCCCCTCACCAGACTGGAGGGGCTACACCTAAGTGTTGTGGCTCCAGCCCCGGAACAGCAATACACCTGCATCATGATGGAGGCTGGATCCACACAGCAGCACGACATGGAGTGCGCAGGTAATATGCCATATGTACACTTGACTGTTCTGTACACTGTTAGTTAATGCATGTGTAAGGTGTGTCCGTGGTATGTAGCTGTCATCATAGTATGTAATTGTGCATGCGTGATATTGGCAATATCAGCAGCTGACGTGTGAAAGGCAACTGGTATACTACTGCACTGTATCATATGCAGTATCAATGGCACAGTTATGCCCACTGACATTAATCTCATCATTTCTGCAGGTCCTCCGGAGTTACAGCAAGGCAGGCCATCCATGCTGGTGAGTGTGTTTAACAACACCTATAATAGTCCTGATAGTGCTAGTAACACTAGTGTAACTCAGTAGTGCTCTGTGTGTATACTGCAGGGTGTGCATGTGTGCAGGTGTGCCTGTGCCCATGTGTGCATGTGTGCAGGTGTGCCTGTGTGCATGTGTGCCTGTGTGCATGTGTGCATGTGTGCCTGTGTCCACGTGTGCATATGTGCATGTATGCCTGTGTCCATGTGTGCATGTGTCCATGTGTCCACGTGTGCATGTGTGCATGTGTCCATGTGTCCACGTGTGCATGTGTGTATGTGTCCACGTGTGCATGTGTGCATGTGTGCCTGTGTGCATGTGTCCACGTGTGCATGTCTGCCTGTGTCCATGTGTGCATGTGTGCCTGTGTCCATGTGTGCATGTGTGCATGTGTCCATGTGTGCATGTGTGCATGTGTGCATCACTGGTAACAATGTGTGGACACTGTAAACTGCGTTTCCTGTCTTCCTCCCACAGGTTCTGGTGCTGCTCTGGTGTCCTGCAGCAGGGAACCTGAATCTGGTGCCACAGGTACTGGTAATGATGATATCTGTGTAATGGTACAGGAAGGTGTGTCAGGGTCCGCCATTGGTCAGCCAATTTACAGTACACAGCTGTCAACCCCATCATTGCGCACAGTCATCCTGCCAGTACATCCTTTGTCACCATTGTCCCTAGGTGATGGACAGGATACAGTGGGCATTGACCAGGGTAATGTGGTATTTGTGGCACATGCTTCCCCACACAGCAGCCATGGGCAGGGTCCTGCGATGGTACCACACAGACAGTTGCACATGGGTTCTCGTGGGAGCATCCGTGGGCGTACTGCCTCTGGCAGACATGCCCAAAGAGGTCTGTCAACCTCAGCTATGTTTCGGGCTGTCATGCAGGCACAGTCGCGTATGGAAAGGTACACCAGACAGGGTCTGAGGGAGCTGAGAGCATGTTGCACAGCCATGACTGACAGTATGTGTGACATCGCGGATGCTATCTGTAATTTCACCGATGTCATAGACAGATGTTGTGGGGACATATTACAGCAGTTCCACAACCAAATGTCCATGAGCCAGGGCAATGGTGGGCGGCTGCGGCGTCGACGTGGCCGTATGCCAGCAGCAGCTGGCAGTTGGCGCGGACGACAACAGGCCCACACACGCCCCCATAGTGCCAGCAGCAGCCCCAGCAATGCTGGGTCTGTGCTGTCATCGGAACGCCCCAGGAGACCACGTGCATGTGGCTCTGGACAGTCCCAACAGGGACCTGTGTCCAGTCAACACACTCCTGCTTCTGATGACAGTACCCAGTCTGGCTTAGTACTGGATACAGTCCGTAGCACCCCTGCCAGGCACAGGTACCGTGTCCGTGCCCAGACACTGATCTGTATGACCTGCCAGGTGCAGTCTGTGGCTGTCCACAAACCCCTGTATATGGCAGCCATGACGTGGAACTGTGTGCGTGCATACACACATGCGAAATGTTAACACCTAGGGCAACCACATACACGCACACACTGCACCAACAGTGCCCCACCCTGTACTGCTGCCCCTCACCAACACACACATGTCAATTGGTGGTATCAGTGGCAGACTCAGGCATACCTAATTCACACCCTGTGCATATGATGACACTGTGCCACCTCCTGCAATCTCCAACATCATTGCGGGAACAGGTAAACACGTTGCTGATGCACAGGGTGACTACATAGAAGTGTATTAGTAGTATCATGTTGGTAACAGTACAGTGTGCTGATATGACTGTGTGTATATCCCAGCATGCCTGATGCAGTAACCGTATGAATGTCGTGAATTGTTATCTGCACCCATAGTACGTACCAAAGTGTAACAGCTGCACATAATTGCATGCCGGTGGTAAGGATGTCAACAGATAGCCGCATACATGGGTAGCACAGGGGGGAAGCTAACGCAAGTAGTGATATGCAATGGTGGACATGTACAGTAATGGTGTCAAGTTGCCCACAACGACTATGCAATGTGGATGTTTGCGCATGTTGATATGTGTGCAGTACCAATGTAATCCAAATCACAATTAACTATGACATAATATCAGTTCTACCATGGGCATCTGCGCTGTGTATTCCTGGGTACATGTTGATAGTGCCTACATATTTGCATTGTTACTTACTGTTAGTGTTACCCCTTCTTTGTTGTACAATGAACTACTTCCAGCCCTGCTTACTGTAGCTTTGTTTGCATGCATGTTCGCTTGGGGTTCCCTGGAACACTGCTTACACCTGCAATGCAGAGTTACAGTGCTTCTGTGGACTCCTAGTGACATCTGCATAGCGTATGATACGTATGTCAGGTTTACACATGGCAGAACATCACTGTCCATCCTGTTCGCATGTACGTTGCCTGTGACACATTGCACATGTCTTACCTGGCATTTACCCACGTGTGCAGTCATATATGCCAGTGCTATGAAACAGTAGCAGTACACCCACACATACACACCTTCAATATGTTGTTCCCCATTGGCCCTATGTGTTGGTACTCACCATGGCAATCACACTACTAGGGTAGCATGTGTAAAGGTAACCTGTGAATCACCTCTATGGTCCAGTTGTGGTTTATGTGAGTCATGTGGCAATGTCACAGCTGCCACATGTATGCAGTCAGCCATCACCCTTGGCCAGGAACGTACAACACGTGTGGGATGCCACCACATAGCCAATCTGGGGACTGAGCTCTCTGAACCCAGTAATGCCATACCCTGTCAGGTGGCATGTCATATTACAGTGACTACAATACAAGTCAGACATAGACACGTACTGACAGCATGCTGAACACACTGGGGCATATGTGGGGACTCAGAATAGCATCCTGCCTGAGCATCACACACCTCCGCAGCTGGCACAAAGGCATATGTTCCGTTGGAACAGAGCACATGCCACACATGACACACACATCCCGTGTGCCACACACTCACAGCCTGTAGGGCTACACAACATACCTGCTACAGATGTGTCAGGTACCTGTCTTGGGTGCTGCACTGGGGTCCTGCTTAACAGGCTGTATCTGGTGAAGGTCATAGTGATATGCCTCAGAGGCACTATGGTCCACCACAGAACACATGCATACAGGATAGTCAGAGGCATGGACACATATAACTCACTCATTTACCATGCCACTATGGATGACCTGAGACATACCTCCCTGGACTACATGATAGGGAACATAGAATGGATCTCTCAGCATGTGGCACGGGCCAGTATGAGCCTGATCTTGGTTGCCAACATACCTTCACCAGGTATGCTACCACTATATGTAGGAAGGGTGTTGTATGTCTACATTCTGCTCAGTCTCCAATGTCATTCATAGGGTATCCGCTGGCTGTCAATGTGTGCTAACATGCTAGGGAAGCCACAATGATGTGCAAGGGTCAGCTTGCACGTGACACCCATGGCCCGATGTATATTGGCGAAGCTCCTTGATACACACATACTGCCTTATGCTGCAGGACACGGATTACATAGCCACCTCCATGGGTATCACACAGGTTAGGACACTAATAGTGCTGCTACACAACACCAGCAGTGGACACTGCAAGATGCATGCACTGGACACTGTCCTCAGCACGATGAACTGCAATGTCTGTGCAGTACCAGAGTCCTGATTCATGGCTCACAGGTGTAACCCATCACTGACAGGTTATGCCTCATACCATGCCTGTCGTCCCCTACACATGTAACACACATGGACAGGAGGGTGGTATCCCAAGGCACCACAGATACACACACCTCCAGGTTGTTGGCACAGCACAAAGCATCAGGGCCTAATCGTGCAGCTACCAGTGTGTCGGACTGCCATCTGGTTCATAGCCTGGCACACACAACCCTCCCATACACAGGAAAACCACCTATCCTCCATAACAACACTGGCAATATGACAGTCTCAAGAACTGTCTTTATATGGCTGGACTGCATCCAGCCAAACATTGTGCGTGAGCATTACTGTAGCTACAACACACTAGTTGAAGGGTTCACAGCATGTGGTCACTGAATTGCAGTGGAATGACATGTTACCACTCCCACAACAGGTAGGAATATGCAGCACCTGTACATGGACTACATGTAGACTCTATGGCCCAGACCAGATGTATCCCCTGCTGTAGGTATTTTACCATATACACCCACACCGTAGAGACACACACCACGTGCGGCCCCTGCACAGTAAGACGTAGTCATATTGGTATACATTGCAAATACCATTTATCCACTCGAGGCATGTGTCAGACATGGTAACTACTGCAGGTCACATGTATTTATGTGTATGTGTCACACACATACATCATGTGTGCAATGCCATTGCTGGTTTAGTCAATGGCATGCATTGTTATGCACAAAGACCCACACAAGGTCATAATGTGTGACACAACCACACGTGACAGTTGTGGGTTACCAAAACATAGCTATCTGTACTCTGACAATGCTAATAGACCCAGTAGCAGAGCGCACTATTGGCATTACTGGCCAACTAGCCCTGTTTGGCTGTGCTGATAGTGTGGTGACATCCCCTGTGTTTACTGGGGGAAAATGCAGCATCTGCTGTATTGTAGTGTTTGCCAAAAGGATCTGTTCTCTCACACTTGCATTTACACACACCCTACTACCCCCACACACACACACACACACTTGCCATTTGCAGGATTCATACCCCTACCTACCTAAGTCACGACACGTGAGAGAGACGCATTAGCAAAGCGCACTATTCGGATTACTAGATGGTTCCTCTTCTCTGGCTGTACTTATAGGGTGCTGACATCATCAGTGTTTTGAAAGGGTAATGTGCATCAGGTAGTGTGATCTCCTGATTGCCAAAACTAACATGTTTTTCATACAGAAATGCATACACACAAACTCCCCACATCCAAACACACATACATTTGCAGGTTTCAAACCCCTACCTAAATATGTTATGGCACTTGAGAGTGACACTGTAGCAGGTTGCGCTATTCTGATTACTGGCAGATGTCTCTTCTCCAGCTGTATGTATAGGGTGCTGTCATCATCATTGTTTGGAAAGGGTAATGTGCATAATGTTATATGATCTCCTGATTTCAAAAAAGCACATGTTTTTCATACAGAATTGCACACACACAGAGTCCCCACATCCAAACACACACACATGCCATTTACAGGTTTCCAACTCCTACCTAACTATATTATGACACTCGGGAGAGACGCATTAGCAGAGTGCGCTATTCGAATTACTGGGAGGTTTCCCTTCAACTGCTGTACTTATAGGGTGCTGACATCATCCGTGCTGAGATAGGGGAATGTGCATCCTGTAGATTGCTTTCACAGATGCCAAAAGGGACATCTCCCTCACACAGACTTGCACACACACTAACCCCCTCCACGCACACTGAGCATTTGGAGGATTCAAACCCCTACCTAACTATGTTACGACATTCAAGACGGATGCATTAGCAGAGTGCACTATTCGCATTATTGGGAGGTTTCCCTTCTCCTGCTGTACTTATAGGGTGCTGACATCACCAGTGTTTAGAAAGGGGAATGTGCATCCTGTCGTGTGTTCTCCTAGTTGTCAAAAGGGACATTTCCTTCATACAGACTTGCACACACACTAACCCCCTCCACACACACTGAGCATTTGCAGGATTCAAACCCCTACCTATCTATGTTTTGACACTCGAGACGGACGCATTAGCGGAGCGTGCTATTCACATTACTGGGAGGTTTCCCTTCTCCTGCTGTACTTATAGGGTGCTGACATCATCAGTGTTGAATGTGCATCCTGTAGTGTGTTTTCCCAGTTGCCAAAAGGGACATTTCCCTCGCACAGCCTTTCACACACACAAACCCCACTCACCCACCCACACACACTGAGCATTTGCAAGATTCAAACCCCTACCTAACTATATTATCACACTTGAGGGAGACGCATTAGCAGAGCGCACTATCCAAATTACTGGGCATCTGTTCTGCACCTGCAGTATTTATAGGGTGCTGACATCTTTATTTCTACAGAGGTATGTACATGTAGTACTACCTGTCAGGTGGGGGATAGCATATATATGCATTTACAGCCACCTACGTCAGGGTCAGATATGCACATCGCACTGGCAGGTTATGTTCTATACCATGCTTTGTGACCACAGGACCTGTAACACACAACACAACCAGTCCAGAACACCACACCCACATCCTGGACACACACTTAGCTTCCCTGGGAACAGTGCCGGGATATGCAGGTGTTCACATACACCATTCCAGTTGTTAACATCAGGTACAGGCCACTTGGGTCCATGTGATATGGCAGAACCACACACCACAGCCACATGGGGGAATACATATTGCACCTGTCCATCTGCAACGTGGGTACTCACTGTTCCACACCAGAGGTAGACCACCATTGTTGATATCTGACCATACCCACCTTTCCCTGGACATCCATATCCCGTCTCCACCCCCAGGCAAGGTTGTCACTGCACACAAACTGTATTTAGCACAAGCACACTCTACACTTGTGAAGACTGGGGTGGACGACTTCAGAGGACCCATGCTGGGGGACTATACTGGCCACTCAGCATAATCTTTGACAACTGCATTCTATGAGCATGTGTACGGTTTGCATTGATCATGCTATCCCACATATACCCATGACTGCTCCACAACAAGACACCTGTCAGGTGTACACCAGCCATATATGAGCCGTACAACAGACAGAGTGAGCTAATACATTGCAGAGCTGTAGCCCACAGAGGAAGGACATCTGTGAACAGTTCCGGCATGGCACTTCATTCACACAATCATTACAACACAGTGTTGACAGTGGAATTGTCCAGAGAATGCAGATAGGGCTCCCCTCAGTCTGTTATTGATGGACACTTACTGTTAGAGATCCTCAGCAACCCTCTTCCAGCACACACCGACAACATGGCTGTGGCTTAGCACATTCAATCCCTGGGACCTCCACAGTGCCCCTGCTTGACAGAGGCACAGCTCACTAGCCTCACATGTTGCCTTATGTGACCTACTTTACAGTGGCACAGTAGCTTACTGTACTGGGGATGCAGATGCCAAGCACACTCTGGCTAAGCTGTCATTCCCTAGGGCAACAAGGCTAGTATTGACCTCTACACCCATATGTTCAATTGTTGGATGCACAATATTTGTTGTGCTGTTCTACTGTTTGCAGGTCTTTATTGCCATAGCATTCCCTGTTCCTATGACCAACTTGTGTATCTGTGGAAGATGTTTGCATATGACGGCGATCCACTATATCACTTATGTCTCTGTAGTCATTTACTGTGTGCACTGGGCAGATTGCTGTGTTGTGGTTGGTTCCTGGACTGACACGTACAAATACCAGATATGTGTGGCCAACTGCTAAACGGAGATATGGCCTAAGTGTGTGAGCATGCCCAGTTCAGCCTTTCCATGGCATGTTGTCTGACATATGCCTCATTTATCAAAGTGTGCGAGCATGCCCAGTGTGAGCTTTCCATATGTTGCACTCTGAAGTCCACCACATATTTGGGTGTGTGTGAACTTCAACAATATCTCACGTTTATGGTTGTGTGTTGGGTGTCATGTTGTGTACTAACTGGCCAACTGCTTCGTGTCTGCCACAACAGGGATTATACTGTGCCTGCAGGGATTGCATGGGATACTTTGCAGACAGTTTTCAACATACTTTCATAATGACCTAACACTGTAGTACCGTATAGTGTACTGGTTCAGTACTTTCACTGTGGTGGACAGTATCCTGGGCTTTAGTCCTATGACTGCTTGACATCTTCACAGTGAGCACAACAGACTGTGTAGGGGCCAGTTGTGCACATATGACCATGTTGCATTATGTTCAGATATGGACTACCTACACCAGGCTCGTACAACATTGGTAGTGTATTCCACAACATGGGTGGACATTGGCAAACACTAGCGATGTTCCCTAGGCCATTTCTGATGCTAGTCACAGGGTGTGTTTGTCCTTTGACACACATTGTAACTGGAGTTTGCCATGACATATGTCATGGTTAGTATACTGTGCCTCCATCTACCTCTGACATAACAGTGATACCCAGGGTTAGCCTACCATCTCCCATCCACTCATCAGGATTCCTCTTGAGGGGTGTCGATAAGTGACTCTCTGGCTGACCTGCACCAGGAGTTTACTGAAGAGTGGGGGTGCCTTCTGTGTTATGGATCATTCTGTACAGCTTGTCCTATGTATGTCAGTGCTGGGGTTCAGGTCTCTCATGTGCATAGCTCACTGCCATTCAGATTGTACAAGGTGCAGCATGTTCATTGATTCCAGGTTGGACATGGCTTCATACATCAGGCACAGCTTGCCTGTAGCTGGGCAGTATGGCAGTGTGTGGGGCTGCAGTTTGTTTACTCAGGCAACACATGGCATCTGTTCATGCTCTTTGCTACTCCTGGTGGGGTACTGTTGTGGACTTTACAGTTGATGGAGGTGTCTGCTGAGGTATATCCCACAGGGGCTATTGTAGTCAATTGTGACGCTGATGGAGGATGACTGCAGAGCCACAGTGACATCCCCTTATCTACATCTGCCAACCTTTATGTTTGGGTGGGTATATAGTATATGTTTCTGCGAACACTACAGCCACATGTTTGTCCAGTGCAGGATATCTATCACCTTTTGTACCTAGGTCTCACATTACATGTTAGGTACGTCATGGGTTAACACCTGTGTGGTAATTTGAGGGCACTTACTGTATATCCACGGTGGTTGTCTATACACAGTTCTGCAATTAGCTTGCTGACATGGCTATGGCTCCAGTTGTCTGTTTGTAGGTGGCCCTTTTGTGGATTGCTTGTGTCAGCTGGGGGTCGGATATGGTGGGCTGTTTGTACTCCTCTGCATACATTTTCAGTCACAGTCCTTCCATGTTGGCCTATACCTATGGGGCATATATACAGAACTGGGGGGGGGGGGCCAGGACCAGGCCTTGTGGGATGCCACTCATATCTGCTTTGTAGTCTGACATGGATGCGGCATGTCTGACCATGTCAGTTCTGTCCTTGGTCTGGTTTGCAACCCCTCTACTGACAAAGGGGTATATATTTAAGCTGGTGAACATATCCATACTGAACTCGTACGGTATTGTCTAGAAGCATGTGCACGGTCCAGCTACGCTGTGTGGACCACATTGCCCTCATCAATTACCTTAATGACTGCTTCAAATGGGTCAAACATGTTTAGGGGCAGGATCTACAGTTACGACAGCCACACTGTGTAGGGTCCAGTATCAGTAGGTCCACAATTGCCTTCTGTCTGCGGTACATACTGATCCTTTCCATAGCTGTGCAGACCAAGCTTGTCAGGATCCTGGGGTGGTAGTTTGCAGTATCCATTCAGGCAACACCTTTGTTGTGAAGGACCACTGTTGTTGTACACTGCTCTTTGGGTACATATCCTGTGGTAAGGCTGACATTGGGCAGTAGTGTGATTTGGCATTCCATTATTCTTGGAGTCCATGTTGGCCTCAGCTCAGGACACCATCACATACCTTTGCTGCTGTGTGTTTTGCTTTGCAGATGATGGCTGTTACCGCAGCATCTGCAATGTCAGGGGACCAGCAGTCTGCTGGGATAGATATTTTGCACTCTGGAGGGGGGGGGGTGTTTGCACTGCACCTGTCAGGTTGTATGTTAGCAATATGTGTGTGTGTTTGGTATGTTGTTTGTAATATCTGTGTGATTTGGAGCATATCTGTGGATGCCCAACATGGTTCCTACCATCAGTTAGGTAAGCCTTGTGATTATCCTTAGTGTCCTGTACATTTTGTATCTTCATAGGTTCATGAGTTCATACTAGGCTATCCACCCTAGGGCATTAGTAAGCCTAGCCAGAGTGTGTGTATCTTTTGCCGCCCCTTGCTATGTTTCTATTATGGCCATTTATAAATTTCTTTACTGTGCCTCTGTCTGGTCGTGACACAGTGAAGACCCCCAGTATACATGTACGATCATCCATCCACTTGGCAATATTCCTGTTGTGGGGTGTCAGTGAAGGGCTCTGCCTAACATGGATTGGGATCCTGTTTCTGGGAGTGGGGAGCCTCTGGGTTATGTATCTGTCCCTCCAGCACATCTTATTTCATTATGTGTTGAGGCTGACATCTGTCACTCTCACAGCTCCAATGGCTTTGATTTCCTGTGGTGGAGCATGTCCATTACTCCTGTGTTGGACATGGCCTTGTACAACAGACATACAATGCCTCTGTGTAGTCAGTCTGTGACTGCATTCAGCTGGGGTGTCTACAGCCAGGCAGCATATGACATATATTTCACACCCTTTATCCTCTTGGTGGGGTAACTATGAGGTCTTTCGAACCGCTGCAGGTGTCACGTACGGTACATCCCATATGAGTCATTGTACTAGATTATGGGTCTGATAAGGGAACAGTACAGCAGCACAGTGACCTCTGTTGATGTAGATGTGAATCCTTTCATGATACGGTGTCCAATATCGACAATCTTCCTAGCCACATTGGCATTGTGAGTGTCACATGACAGATTACTGTCGACTTGTGTCCCTAGGTCCCTGATTACTCCTTGCATACATAATGGTTTGCCACATATCTGGCAATTTGTGTGTACCTTGTCTGGTATTTGGTGGGACATTCATACTGTCCAGTGTCTTCAGGATGTCTGGGTGGAGTTCTTGTGTGTGAGAGTGTGGTCTGTCGCATGCTACAGACTGTACAGCAGTTTGGACTACACTTAGGTGCACATGGGTGGTCTCCGCTGCTTTGTGCATTGTCAGTTACCTGGCCATATGCGTGTCTGTGCTGCATATGGATACTCCCCCTCCTTTGATGTTTTTGTCCAGGTGTTGGGGCCATAACACATGATATGTGGTACAACCTAGTAGTGCTGGTGTGCTATCACTAGGCTTGCAGCAGGCGTCTGTCACTGCACAGACATCGATGTTCTCCATAATTGGAAGTGCCTCAGGGGCATGCATATTGCAGTTTACACATCTGGCATTGGTCAGCATTACCCTTATGTTTCCTACCACTTATGTTTTCCAGGGTGGTGGGTAGTCTTTTTGGCCTTGCCTACATACGGCTCTATGGAGGTGGCAAAGGCCTTATCCAGTATCCAGACGCACAGGGGTAACAGGTGCAAGCCATCCCTGGAACAGCAGCATGGCTTGCCATGCTTGACATCTCAAGCAGACAGACATTAGACCCTCTTGGACTGACAGCTGTAACTGTGCCAGCTGTTAAACATGATCATTCTGTGTTTGTACTGTGGCATCATTCTTGGTGAGGGTTGGATGCTGCACACAGCCAGTGTCATACCGGCCTGGGGTACATACTCAGAGGGATCATCCATGTCTCTTTTCATGTAGACCAGGCAGGTACATCTCAGGTCATTCACACCAGCATGGACATTGAATGCATCATATTTCTGCTTGCTTTGGGGTGACCTGCGTACTTGTGTTATGTGGCATTTTGTGGCAGCCTACAGGCAGCTTACTCTACCCTTTCCCTTGTTCAGTCTGGTGAGTGGGACAGCAGTGTGTCTGCCTATACAGACACCTATTACAACTGTATCAGGCATGTTGTTTCTCCTTCTGGCCTGTGACTGTTTGGCACACCAGCTTTGTGTACTATTCGTTGCATGTGCTATGTTTGGAGGTTGTGGTTGCTTGTGATCTGCTTTGGAGGCTTCTGTTGGTGTGCTGTGTTTGTAATTAGGGCCTCCGGGAATATTTTTCTGTGTTTATGTGTTTGGTTTACAGTTGTGGTAGGTCTATGTGGGACTGGGTTTGTGGTGTATGTGGTTACCTTCTCCTCCTGACTAGTTTTGACAGTACTGAGTTGGTGGAGCTCAACCTCTGGTTTGGATACATGGTTGCATCTATCCCATATATTTGTATTTATTGAGGGGTGTTGTGGTTGTCTGTGTACTTGGGACAGGTGTCACATTGCCTCTGGATTCACAGATTCTACTTGTTGTGGCTGGCCTTAGTGGATTGTATGTGTGGACATATTTTATTGCCATACTACTGATTAGTGATTACTTCCCTTTTTATGTTTGCTCTATCATGTAGTAGCTTCCTCATTCTCTTGCATGGTTTGGTAATGGCTGGAGTCCAGCATGCCAGATGCCTGCGTGTATGGCATTGTGTGTTGTTGTTATTTGTGACTGCATACTCCAAGCATTCCTGGCTGTGTTCATGGAATGCCTGTATAACATGTTCTGCGGTGTGTCCCATATTCTGCACTTGCACAGGGCCTTTTGTGGATTCAACATCAGTTTGGAGGGCTGAAACCTATGCTTTACACGTGTTTTTCACTGTGGTATTCTGGCCAGGGACTGGGGTCGGGATGTGTATATCCAGTGTCATTACTCTATGGTCTGGTCTTACCAGTGAGGGGTACACTTCTCATCTTGCCATCCAGTACACATGTTGCTGATTATCACATCCAGTATGCTTACCCATCTTGTGGGAGTGGTACGTTGTTCCTGGGCATTTTGGTTTATGGATTCTGGGAACTTTTCTCCTACTGTGTTGGTGCTAGTATAATGCTCCCAGTGTATGTCTGGGTATTTTCAGTCAAGCAATATAATGTGGTTTGGGGGGCTTGATATATTCATGTATTCCAACATAGGCCAGGTGCAGTTCCTGGTATTAGGACAGTAGTCTGCAGCAGGTTATATACTGGGAGGCGGTTTTAGCCATTGGTATTTGATCATGGCTAATCCATGCTGCTTCTTGTTGTGGTACCAACATGGAGGTGTGGTTATCCTTGACATTTATTGCTAGTCACCCTCCTTTTGTAGCTTGTTCCATGTTTTGCGGCTGTACAGCACAGTATGAGGTGTGACCTGGTAGTGTTAGGGTGCTGATGTGAGCCTTGACCCAGTTCTCTATTACAGGACTGGTATCTACATTCTCCATACTGTGTGCGTTTACACTGCACACATCTTGCTGTTTAGACTTCTGGCATTGGGTAGCATTACATCTAGGTTCCTATCCCTTGTGGTACCTATGAAGGTGGGTTTGTGTTTTGAGACTTACCTATTCAGGGCATGCTGTGGGTACTGACAGCCTTTGCCAGTATCCATGGGGCATGGAATGATAGGTGCATGCCACCCCTAGCAGGTGGTGCATCATGTCATGCTCCGCATGTCTTCCCAGCCTGAAACACATTGGCTCCCCTTTGACTAACTGCATTAATTCAGCCAGTTATTGCACTTGATCATCCCATTGTCATTTTGTGGCTTCATGCTTGGTGAGGGTGGATGTTAGTCAGGGTGCTCAGGTGTGCACATAGTACACGGTGTTACATTACTTAACACATGGCATTCATGCCTCATGTGGTGCTTCAGGGCTGCCTCTGTCGGATGTGCATATTACACTTCCCTGTACATGTTTGTGAGCAGTTCATGTCATTTTAGGCATCCATGTTATTATTTGAGTGAGTCAGAGGGGATATCATTCCCAGGGTTCCTACTGAGCCAGTGTATGTGCTATGCGTTGCCTCTTTGCCAAGGCCAGGGCATACTGGGCACGCCTCCTTCTGCCTACTGGGGCAGGCTCAGGTTGTTCCTCCTCCAAGTCATGCTCTGCCTGTGATGGCCTTGGCAATGGTGGAGGGCTGTTTGGCCCAGCCCTATGCTGGTCCTGCTGCAGCTGTTTTCGCAAGATCATATTATGTAGCATAGCACATACCATGACAATTTGGATACATGTAGTTGGTGTGTAATGCAAGGCTCCACCAGATGTGTCCAGACACTGGAACCGTGACTTGAGCAGCCCAAACACATGCTCTATTACATTACGTGTTTGTGCATGTGCCTCATTATGGCGTTCCTGTTCAGGTGTGTGTGCGTTTCTGATGGGTGTCATCAGCCACGGCTCCAGTGCATAACCTGCATCCCCCACTAGGTGTCCGTGTGGGATGTCCCCATTGGAAAATGTCTGGTACAGCTGCGTCAAATGCCAGATGTGGGAATCGTGGTAACTCCCAGGGCAGCCAGCACACACATTCATTATTATGCCCTAGGCATCACACACGACCTGACAGCTGATGGAGGGGAAGCCCTTGCGGTTAATGTAGGCCCTACCCCACTCACCGGCTGGTGCTTTGATGCGTATGTGCGTGCAGTCTACTGCACCCACTACCTCAGGGTATTCCACTATTTGCTGGAAGAGATGCATATTGCTGACCAATACCTCATGGGCATTGGGGAAATATACATGATCACCGACATGTGCTGACATGGCATCCAGGAACTGGTGCAGTACCCTGGAGGCTGATGCCTGTGATATCCCCATCATATCGCCAGTTGGTCTCTGGAAGGTACCTGTTGCTAGTATTCTTAGGCCAACACATACCTTGGTTTCCACTGGGATGGGTTCCCCTCTGTTGGTTCTGTGTGTGAGGCGTGGCCTGCACAGCTCAACAATTTGCTGCAGGAGCTCTCTGTCCACTCTATAGTGCTCTACTATCTCCAGCTCATGTAACCCATGGTAGGTGACCCTGGGCCTGTACACTCCTCTCTGTCTCCTCACTGTGGGTTGTCTGGCACCATCTGCATTGTCACCACCCTCAGCAAGTCGCCTATGTCTCATTATGACAGCTATGGCAGCCCCTAACATTTCTGCTCTGAGTGAAGCTTTTTCAGTTTTCACTTCTATTAGCTTACTCCTGTCTTGCAGTGTCTCTTAAGAGAAACATCCTGCACTACTGTTTTCAGAGTTTTAAGTGCTGGGCTGGGCTGGGCTACTATTCTGTCTGTGTAATTGCCTGCTTCTAATTGTTTTCACCTGCTAGCTTCAGCAGTTATCCCTGCTAGCTTCCTATTAATTCTGTTGCTTCCTTTTTCCTTTCTGTTTCCTCAGGGGGGAGCAACGTGCATACCAGCAGAAACACGCTCACAGTGGCTTACACGCGTGCACACGTAATTACACGGTTCAGAAACTACTTATTCGGGTTAAAACGTGCGCACACCCACGCAAGCACTGTTACACGTCTGCCAACAACCTCCAACATGCTCAGCCTGCCCTACACACGCGCACACCAGCGCAAACAGTGTTAAACATCTCCCAACACGCTCCAACATGCTCAGTCTGCCTTACACGTGCGCACACTGCCCTACTCGCGCTTCATGGCGCGCACACTTGCGCATGCACACCCAGCACGAAACTTTGGTGTAAGTAACAGTGTATACCTTCCATTTCTTGACTTTCCCTGACTTATCTAGTGGCACACCTCTTTCCATGATCGGTGTCTGTCATCTGTCATGTTACACTGACCTCCAATGAACTGCATTTCTTTCTACCATTCCCCCCTGTGATGTCACCTATCTCCTACTCTATTCCTCCCCCTTATGTATCTCTTACACTACTCAGACTGTGCTCATTTGCTATGTGACTGTGAGATTCAGTATCTTAACCCTCATTTACATGAGATTGCCTACTAATGCTTAGTTATATGTCTTAGACTCAGCTTCCCCCCTTAGCAACCACTACACGGTGGCCATGTTGTTTTTGGTCTGCTGGTCCCTGCATTGTCATTCCATGTATTGCATGAAACCCACATTTGTGGGTTTATAACTTTCTTTTTTATGTTTTTATACAGCGCAGCCCGTTTGCGCGGGGCTGCGCTGGGTTTAAACATCGGCGATCGCCGAAAAAAAAAATATATATTTTTATTATTTTTGCATCGGATTACCTTGCCAATGGCCACATATTTGGCCATTGGCATGCTGCCTGACACATATGCACCCTTTATTTGGAGCTGACATGGCTCCGTTGTGGAATTTGCAGAAACGTACTCAGTTGTCAACTGAGTACATTTCTGCAGCTAAAACGTCTCTTGCACGGACTGGTTTCTGCTTCGTGGATCGCTAATATACCTCATTTGCATAACTTTCGGCTGCAAGTGAGGTATTTAGCATGTCCACGCCCAGTCCGTGTAAGAGACGTTTTAGCTAGTCTCTTACACGGAGTTTAGGGCTGTTCCTGGATTGCGAGGCTTGCATGGCATGTTACACATCTCTTACACTCCGTGCAAGCCTTCGTGAATCCTGCCCTATGTCTATTATTGTAAGAAACCTAGTTTCTGTGTACATTTTACAATATAACTGCACATGTATTTAGTGTTGTTTGCTTATTTTAACTAAGAAATAGTATGTGTCTTTTTAAATTTATGCTGAATTTAATTGATAGTATTGTCATTGGTTCTTTTGAATTTGGGATGCCTATATAACCAGGACTTATGATGTGTTTAAACTGTTCTGAAGAAGCCTGACACTTTGTTAGGTGAAAGCGCTTAACCTTGAATTTGTGTACCTTGTGGATTTTACTACAACTGTTTTTTTTTTTTTTTTTTTGTGTGATACTTGGCTGTTTTTATCCGATTTTGTGGCTGGGCTGTGCTGAGTTGAATGGACTGCACAGTTATTAAACTTTGCTTTGGAAGCTGTGGAGTCTACTTCTTTACAAAAATGTAATATTATAATCTGGAATTACTCAGATGACATCTGCAGAGATTGTGCAAAGTGACTTAGCATGTGTTATCGGGTTTTCTATGCTATCATAAACACTCTTCTATTTTAACTGTGCTATACATGGCTGGGTATCATGGTATGATGTTAGGTATTTTTATACAATTTCATTTAGTTCATTCAAAGCTATCAATAAACTACGCAATAAACTATGCAGTGTATTTCTTCATAACAATAATGGGGTGTACTCTGTAAACAAACTGTCTACAGCTGCTGCTGGAGGTGTAAGGCTATCTGTGGATGAAAGTACCTTATACTCTTATTATCTGTTCATTTATAAACTGTTTTCAATCTGGCTATGCAAGGCTAGCGTGTGTGAGTGTGTGCATTAAGTTAGGAATACTTTACAATGACTACTGTGTGTCTGTATGAAGCAAATTTGAAATCTGCTAGTGTGGTCATTTTTATTGTTATTAATTTTTTGCCACAGACATATGAAAAGGATGAGTCAGTAATGTAGCTATAACTGATGGATTTGGGAATGTATGTGGATAAAAACAACTGGACATGTTGAGCTGATAAAGTTGAAAAAACAGTCTGTATTTGCAATACTAGGTTGTATTTGTGTTAAGCAAATTGGAATACTGTGGCCATTTTTACCACACTCAGACATGTGATGTGTACACAGTCAATAAAGTGACCATAATTGATGAGTACAGATACTGGTGGATTATAATGACAATGGTTTGAGTGTCCCTTATGGGTGAAATGTTCTGAAATGGGCACTTTTGTCATTATTGGTTAATACATTTTGGTTTACTACTTAGTTCAAAACATATTCAAAACTATAAATTTAAAACAATCTAACAAATGTTGCTGTGAAACAAGAAATATAATTTAAAACTATCGGGAAGGTGAATGCAAAAAAAAAAGCATGAATTTATGCATGGCCCTAAAAATGTGTCTGGGGGCCTAGGGTTTCAAAACAGTCCAGGGACCATGTTACACTTAATCCATCACAGAGAAAGAGGAACATAGGTGTAGCTTCATATATTTATACCCTGTATCAAAAACATTCTTGAAGAAAGCTCTGGAGACTGCCACTTCACCACTGGTATGTTCATTTATTTTTTTTACTTTTTATTAAGAGTACCTGTTCAACAGCAACATACGTGGGAGAGAGCAGGAAGGGCATAAACCAGGAGTGGATGGGGGACACATCACACAACACACAGAGGAGCCATCATGCTATGGAAGTTCTAGACAATACATGAGTCACATAGATGTAATGTGAACAGTAATGGAATGCAAATTCACGTTTCCTTTTTTAAAGCCCAAATGCTTAGCTATTTTACCACAATACTCTGTGCCCTGGGAAAGCATATGACATGCATTGTGCAAAACAGTAACCTGTTTGCATACAGAATGAAATATGTTGCTAATGTTTGAAGAGTTTGATGGCACAAAAATGGAGAGGTTCAGGAATCTCTTGTTATATTCTAGACATCACAAGTGTGCAAATGTGGGTCAGAAAACCACTTCAAATGCTAGAGGTTGGAAAAAAACATTTGCTACAGTCTGAAGAACAGGATTTATGTTAGTCATTATACCTGCAAAAACAGCCACTTTGAAGTAAGACTTACAGCATTTAACTTTCCTGCTGTTGTCTGTTTTATATATATATATATATATATATATTTTTTTTTTCCAGTCTGGCCAACATTTCAACAGTAATTATTAATAACAGATGAAGATGAACAAGTGAATGTGCATGTGTGCACATGCGCGAGCGCACACACACACACACACACACACACACACACACACACACACACACACACACACACACACACACACACAAAACAACACTCTGTGGTTCGTTTTACTGCACCCATAGCTAAGTCATGTACAGCATTTAACAAGGTTTGCTAACATTTCCTCTCATTAAATCCAGGCCTTCAGTTCTGACATCTAAACATGCATCTAAACTGGATGCAGAACAAGAAGTGAAAGTGGTACAAAAATAGACTTGAGAAGTTGCAGTATCATGTGCAGCACACCAATATCATTTTATCTTAAGAATGGCAAAAAAATTTCATTTGCAGTATTGGGCTGGTCAAAATTTTTATTTTTTTTTTAAATTAGTATGCAGATATCAGGTCAGAAACCCCACTGCATACAGCCAGAAGAAGCAATGAATCAAACTATACATGATAGCTTGCAGCAGCAGGTAGGCCCAGAAACTTAGAATATGGCTTCAGATGAGGACCATTTCCCTCACCAAGTCTGCCCATTTTCATAACTAATGAACAAGCTGCAGAATATTCTCAACTAATGCTACCATTTTGCAACAATTCCCTTAGATTCATCCCATGCTTCTTACTTTCTGCTGTTTTTTTTTTTTTAGGAAGGCTGTTGTAATTGTCCTTAACAGAACCTGTGAAATAATACTACCTTGTTTACACCTGGCAACTTTAATTTACTTCCCCTAGTTCTTATGCATACCTTTTTTAACAAAGGTACTCACAAGGGCTGTACTGACTTAAAATTTTATGTCACCTATCTGCAGCTCCCATCTGGGTTGTATGGATTCCCTTAAGGTACTATTATTACATCACCCAGCTGCATTCTTTCTTCAATGTTATATATTAACCTCTTCTAATCTCTCCTTATATGCTGATTGGGTCTGGTGCACACCACACCACACCACCATTTCTGCTGCCCTCCTCCAGACTATCATTCTCCTATTCATGTCCTTATGATGATGACATCTGCCGTACAGTAACTGAGATGAGGGTTTACCAAATGTGGCACCTCTTTTGTTTCATTTAACCATTTTTTTTGCTACTCTGTCACTAGGCCAATAGCTTTCAACCAATCAGGGAAAATCTCAGTAGAATCGGTGACAAATCCAAAAATAATCAGGGACACTTTTAAAATATCAAAGCTATAAACTTGAGACACTGTCAGAATAAGAAAATGTGAATAAATATACAACTCTAATTATTGTCATTATAAGTATAATTCACCACCTTTTCTCCAAAAGGGACAATTGAGAGGTATGACTGGGCCATATGATAATAATTACCCACAAGTCTGTTCACTTATTTGCTACTTATGCAGCTTCACCTCTGGCTCTGTACTTCCTGTCTGCTTCCCAAATTGCTTAGTTTATATTGTTTCATTGAATTTAAGCTGTCATGTATTATAGCATTTCTCCAGTCTTACACAGTCCAAGTATCTTCTCACTCTTTCTGTATCCTTTTGTGAATCAAGCATGTTGCATAACTTTGTGCCATCCGTGGAAAAGGCAAGCCCTGCCTCCCAGGCCTCTGCAATGTTACCTATAAAGAGACAAAGTATGACTGGCCACACTACTGCCTCCTCTTTTACCACAGTCATCATCAGTGTTATTTATTCTGAGTAGTCTCATTTATTATGACTCTCTCTGTTGCACCATTGTTTTGGCACTGTTTACCCATGCTACCACCCCAAGAGGCACTTCACGGCTGCCTGATATGTTTGCTAACCTATTATTCCACAGCAATTCTTGCTGCTGTAATTGCTTTAAGGACACTATAGTGAAACTGAGTAGGCCTTGCAGGTAGGGGAGTAACAGTAACAGACAGTAATACATTAAAGTCTTGTAAAGCTCATATTCATTCAAGGCTGCAGTACTACTAATGGATACACGGAAAAACACAGCCAGTACTACTAATGGATACACAAAAAAAAAAAAAAAAAAAAAAAAATGGATGGATACACGGAAAAACACAGCCAGTACAGACAAACCTTTCTGAATACCAACAAAATATGGCATTACCTATAAGCTCAAGTTCCCCAATGAAGAGTCAGCAGGATACTGTTTTTTCCCCTCTCTTTATGTCACTGATTCCTATGACTTCACAATATTTTTCAGGCAGCATTTGTGGAAGAAGAAGAACTGTAAAATTCATTAAGGCATAAAGTACTGCATAGGTTTTAGATAGGATTCATATACTGCGTAGCTCAACGGCACTTAGGTGAAGTCTGATGTTTGAAATTTTGCAATGGACAAGTGAAAACTGTAACTGGAAGGGTCAGAAGCCAATAAAAATTAGACTACATTAGAAAAAAATGAAGCCACTGACACTTGTATGGATCAATATTTGTTAATCATTTGTTTTGCATTGGACACTTATGTGTTCAAAATACCGCCATTACGTTAGTTTCCTAGATGAAGGGACAAACAACTGCACTTTGGAGAAACCAGGTATTGTTAATCATTTGTTTTGCATTGGACATTTATGTGTTCAAAATATCGCCATTACGTTAGTTTCCTAGATGAAGGGACAAACAACTGCACTTTGGAGAAACCAGGTACATGGAAGTACAACCACATGGAATGTGAAGGGCCCAGCGTTCAATACCCAGACACAGGTCAGTGTTTTTCTTTCTCACCGAGTTGCTAATATGATCCTAGGTTAATAATTTGTTCCATACTAGATGCTTGCATGTTCAAAAATATTACTACCATGGTTGTTTCCTAGTTAAAAGAAGAAACAACTGCTCTTGGAGGAAAACACATACCTAGCTGCCCAGAAACTCCTTGTTACTCCAGTGGAAATGACAATCAAATGGAATATGGGGGTTCTGGGTTCAAACTTCAGAAAAGGGTCAGTGCTTTCCTTTCTCATTGAGTTCTTAATACAATACTTGTAAATACTGGAAAATGCTGATGTTATAATGCAGGCATTTGCAAAACTGGATTAACTTTTGTAACACTGGTAGTGTTAAATGTCTTCCCTAAAATTTTAATGAAGTCAGAATAAAGTATTACTTTACCTTCTATGGCACAGTCACTGTACAGGTCTGCTTAGTTCCAAAGCAAAGGATAAGCAGGTGGTCAGTAACTATCTATGTTACAGCTGATGCATTACAATCGTATTTTAAGATGAAATTTGTTCAACAACAACCAGGCCAGCATACTGGGGAGAAACAGAGAGGGCCAATCAGACATAGCAGAGAGAAGGGAAAGGAAGCAGTTCAGACAATAGGGCAGTAGAAAGATGATGAAAGCCAGAGACTCATACAACTGCAAAATCCTTTTAACAGAGTTAAAGATCTATATCTGAGTTCAAACTAGCCTGAGAACAGGGACCCTGATAAAGAATATGCCCCAGAATAAAACTGCTTGCAAGTGTCTGAAACCAAAGCCCTTGCAGGTAAGGAAAGATCAGACTGCAATCTTAAGCTATTGTTTGCCTGGGAAAAGTGCCCCTGCAGATAAGTACAGTACCAGGCAAATCAGGAATATGCAAGTAGCCAAAAAGGTGCTTCCTGTGGAGGAAAGCTATGGATCAGCAGCTGGATATATGACAGTAATTCAAACACACAGATATTTGAAACACAAAACACAACCTCAAAACTAAAAAAAAAAGTACATTTATGTAAGAACTTACCATAACAATAGATGTCCTACTCATTGGTGTTGTAGTATTCCATACTGTTGAGTTGTCTCACCAAATAACTTGGATGTCCACCCCGGATACCAAAACCAAAATCATCCACAGAGCCATAAGTCAGACTAAAGAACACAGCCCGGGGGAGAAAGGGTATATAAGTAAATGTATGAGTGCAAATCCTCAGACTATCGCCAATTCAATAAGCCTGAAGAGGCATAAGAGATAAAAAACCTTTTCGGCTAAGAAGGGAGATGAAGAAAGACAACGATCCCCCTCAGGTCATGAGGAAAAAGGAAAGAAAAAGCAGAAAAGGGGGTGGTAGGAAGGAATGCTGTAAAAGAGATCAGTAGGTCTTCTACTATTACGGTAAGGTCTTACACAGCTGTACTATGTCCTGCCTTAGATCACTGTTGCAGTATTCCAAACTGTTAAGTGATTTTCAAAGCTTAAGAGATGTAAAGGGTGGTTGGAATGGAGACAGGAGAATTGTCTAGTACTCCAGAGAGGACTAACCTGATGTAGGCAACTCTGGATTTAGAAAAGCCATCCTCTCTGTAATTTTTTTTAACACTTGTACTGAATTATCACTTAAGACATAGGAAAACACACATTTACATAAAAAAGCAAAGCATGGTAATGTGTTCACAGTTATAAACATTAGACATCACATGTATTTTTTTTTTTATCAACAATCCAACATTGCATAAATTGATCAATTGCAGCCTTCTTCCTGCCCTCCCTTAAATGTCACTCCTCCTCCACTTTTTCTATGTACTTTGCTCTCATGATTTTTCTAAAGATCCCACTTCCAGTTCTTTTAGCTTTGTTACAATATTTACTACTTGGTGGTTTACATGTTGAGTTCCATTCTCTAGTAATTTTTGACAGCCATCAGAATTAAACTTAACAAGGCCTTACTATATCTAGGCAATTCACATCCTGTATCCGATGTAAAAAAAAAATAATTTCCTTCGTAACATCCATTTGCTCACCCAATACTTCCGACAGAATACTCTGTAGAGAATTTTTTATTTAAAATCTGCCAACTCATTACACTCCCAAAACATATGCTCCCAGTTACCTCTTTCTCCCCTATCACACCTCCAACATTTGTCATCTCCCTGAGGAAAAATTCAATGTAGTCTATCAGGGGTATACAAATACCCAGGCAAACACTTCCAAGCAAAAATTAGTTTACTTGTGAATTAGCTTAAACAGTTTCTCTCCCCAATGTTTTCTAACCTCCTCTGCTTGATTCCTGTAATAATTGTGCAATATTTCACGTCATACTATTTATCCATTTTTAACAGCAGCTTCTATTCTACAGTCATCTTAAAACTCTACCAGAGCATTTCTTTCATTTAGGATTCCGCTGTCCCTTTCTGTTTGCCTATATTCTGATATCAATTCCCGATATGGAAGGCAATCTCTAGCCTGCAGTTGAAATGTCTTCTTGGCCTCTTCCCACTCTATTACATTTCTCAAACTAGTTACTTGCTCCCAGTACCTTGGTTCCTTTGCCGGTTTTCTCCAGTAAATTCCAGCCCCTCTTGCCTATTCTCTGTACCCCTAATTGTAGTCATCCCTATCAGCAGAATTACCTTTCTCTATTCTAGTGTTGGCTTAGATCTTAGAATACTTTCTGCTACTTTATAAATATAATATTAAATATGGCTGTTGTTATTCTCATTAAAGGATCAGCATCCAAAATCCTATTCCCTACTTATTTCTTGAATCCCCCCCCCCCCAGCCCACTTCATCATCATCCCTTTCCACTCTGAATTAGAGCTTTCTGCTTGTATTATGTACACAAACCTTAATCGTGCATCTCTAAAACATCCCTTCAGATCAGGTCATCTTAAACCACCTTGTTCTGTTGGAAGGATCAACTTATCCTACTTGACCCTTGCCCCTCATCTTCTCCCAGTTAAAAGCCTTCAACTCTTTATTAATTACTGTCTAGAAATTCTCTCCTGGTTGATAAAAAATATGCCTGACCTGTATATAAAACTAAAGGGACTAAAAACATATGTTCACTGTTTGTGTCTTGCTATCCATATCCATAAACAACTTCAAGTTTCTTAGTTTTTAATTATAGCTTGTTTAGTCTCTTCCCACATATCTTTGGCTGCCATAACAGAATCCTATTTAACCCATACTCCTAAATACTTCATTTTATCATGGCCCCATAAATATGGGTATTGCTAAAGCAATTAATATGCGAGTACACATTTTTTTTGCCTTCATTAGTTTTATATTTCAGAACAACTTGAAACTGTCTCAAATGTTCCACAGCACTGAGATGTCCTTTTCTGGTTTTATCAGGCACAAAATTATATAATTTGAAAATAAAGCAAAATTTTCTTGATTACTTTACCAGTTATGTCCTTGAATTTCTGAGTCCCTTATTTTCTTTGTCAATAGCTTTAAATATAACGCAAATAACAAAGGAGAAAGAAGACACCTCTGCCTGTTTCCTCTGTTCAGACATAACTTATCAGACAGGAACCCTTTCATTTTAATTTTTGACTCTGATCCCTCATATTTCCTCCTAATTAACCTTATTGTATCAGAAATGCAAATGCTTCCATTGCCCTGCTCATAAAATCTCAGCTCACTCTGTCGATTGCTTTCATTGTATGTAGACCCACCAACAACAGCAGTATTTTCTTATAGTCTGTTTCCCTCTAGAACATCATTGTTCTAATAATATTGCCAAATGTTTGCCCCCTTCCCCTCATAAAACCACACTGATCCATATCTAGCAATTTTAGCAATACCTTTGCCATTCTTTTTACCTAGTGTAAACATAAACACTTGGTAATCAGGATTTAAAAATGAAATGGGTCTATATGAATCTGGGTCCGATGGTTCTTTACAGCCACCACAAATTTCTTCTACAGGATGTTGGTGCTTCCGCCCCCCCCCCCCTTTTAATGGAATAATACCTTCCAAATCTTAATCACTTTCTTCCTTCCTAGCTTCCAAACTTCCACAGGAATACCATCTATTTCTGGAGACTTTCCTGCAAATTGATTATACATCACCAATTTTATCTGAACTCCTCCTATCTTAACTGTTTATTGTTGAGCCTCATCTTCCTCTAACCTTAGCATAGCTAAGTCTTCCACAAATTATTTCCATTTGTGTTTGTCTTGATTTTCACATTCCTCCACTTTATACAAATTTTCATAAAATTTCTGAACTCTCTTTAATACCGCCACATGATTTCTAGTTATTTTTCTTAAGTTTAGAAACAACCCTTTCTCCTTTCTGTTACATAAGTTGTGCTAAAAGTCTTGGGGCTCTAGAAGTATTATCAAAAAAATAATTGCTTAACAGAAATGTTTCTAAATTCATGCATATTATTCAGATACCCCCATATTATTCAGATAACTACTATATTTGCGCCTCTTCTTGAACTGTGAGATCCACCTTATCTTGCACTACTTTAAACTTTGTCATCTCTTCTAAATAATTCTAGTTACTTTTTAAATATATCTCATTTTCTTTTATTTCTACCTTATTTTTAAACTCCACTTTCATTTAATCCAGTTCACTAGCTACTTCTGATGAAATTTTTATCTTCCTTAATAACTCTTGAATAATTTCCAGTACCCATTCTTTAAATTCCCCTCTCTTTTTTTAACAGCCAGGAAGGGAAGCATTAGTGTCTCATTTGTACTTCATTACCTTGCATTTTTACCTTAGTTCTTATTAGCATATGATCTGAAATGGTTATCGGATGCATGTCAAAGCTATCAATTAAATGTGCATGTTAATGTGAAATATAATTTCGGTCTAGTCTAGCCCAGTTATTGTTAATCTATCTTTTTTATTATATTTTCCCTTCTAGGTACCACAGATGCATCATCACTGTTGAAAATCATGTTCTAGTCCCACCTATAAGTAATATTCCCTGCAGAAAGTTGATTATTTCTCTCAATATTTTCTTAAGCTTCATAACAGCAGATTTATGTGGAATATACATACATGTTCTTTTCTTGTAGCCCCTTACTATCACAAATTTATCACTAGTGCCTTTTTCCCTCTAGCAATTAGTATAACTATTCCCCTTTTCCTTCATCCCTGATTCTCTGCTGAATATTTCTCCTGAAATACGTTATCAAATTCAGATGCTCATTTCTTTTCAAGTGTGTCTCCTCTATTGCTAGTTGCACTCTACATTTCTTAATATAATTCTATGCTCTTACCTTTTTGTCTATAGTGAGGCCATTCATGTTCCAAAATAATATGTTTAATGTAGCCATTATTATTGCAGCCCAATATATATGATAGCTTTTTTAAATGTCTAGTTTCAGCTTTTGTGTTACATGCACCCATTAATGTTTGGCAGACTGAACATTTAGACAGCTGTTTCTTGTCATCTTCATTTGAGCCTATGTCACATTTTACAAGACTTTTTGTTTTAATGAAAACCCTCAAATACACAAACAAACAAACAAACACACCCTTAAAACACCCTAAAACCTATTAACTTAAAGCACACAAAACTATGCACATCTTCAAAGAATGAAGTTTAACCCTCCCAATAAGAACTGTCCCAAATCGACAGCTGCACATACAGGCAAAACCTAACCTAAAATTAAGGTTATCCATGCTAAGACACATGTTACAGCCTTTGCTCCTACTTACACCAACTACTGTTTGTTTTTCTTTTATCTTGATTCTCCTCCCAGATGTGAAAAACAACTTGTATGTTTTCAGAAAACATTAACATTTAGCTTTAAGGAAAATTGCACTGGCTATCTTTCAATAACAATAAATTATACACTGATCTAGTAAACATATTAAAGCATTTAATTACCACGAAAAATATCCTTTATTCGCTTCTGACAGCTTCAAATGTTATTTTTAGTGAACTGTTTACCCTTGTACTTTTTAATTTTACATTTCTCTCAGTAAACAATGTCCAGACCTCTCGATTTATTGCTTTCACCTTTAGTCAGCTTGTTTCATGTACAGTACAATTATTACATACCAGTATTTTAATAGATTGTTCATTAATGTAAACATGAAGTGTATTTATCAATCACTCTACCTGACAGTTTATTTATTAAACAGTCATATCACCAACTGATATTTTCATAAGAAGATGCAGCAGCACAAATATAGTCCCTTTGGGTTACTTTATACTTCTAGCTTACTCACAGTAGAATTTGTTTTAACTGAATCATAAAAAAAAGAAGTTATGTACTCACCATAACGTTCCATGTATGTAGTCCATCTCGCCAAACATTACATGTGGGTTTGGTGCCGATCCTCGGCTCTGACTCGGCCGCTTAGAAAGCCTGAAAACTTCTGATTGGCTCGTGGCTAATAGGTATCCCATGATGCGTGCGCACATTCCCCAGATCTTGTTTGCTACTAGTCTACCAGAATCAGACAGGAAAAAAAGGAACAAAGGTCCGGAAGAATAAACTGTAATAAAAGGAGCCCTTGTGGCAAAAAACTACTATAGACAGGGAAGAAACTGTATCCAGATCCTCCAGGAAGGGGGCTGGTGGGTGGGTTTGTAATAATGTTCGGCAAGATGGACTACATACATGGAACGTTATGGTGAGTACATAACTTCTTTATGTTATGTAGTCCTATCTCGCCTCCATTATTACATGTGGGACAGCGTCCCTAGCATCTTGAATGGGTGGCTCACTGGAAGATACTCCTGAGTACCGTGGAACCAAACGAAGCTCTACCCCTGGAAGTTAAATCCAATTTATAATGGGAAATGAAGGTATGAGGGGTAGCCCATGTTGCTGCTGCACAAATACTATCAATAGGTGTCCTGGCTTGGAAAGCAGCAGAAGTAGAGAAGGACATGGTGGAATGCGCTTTAACTTTAAAGGGTAACTCCTTTCCTTGAGAACTGTAAATAAAGGAAATACAACTAGAGATCCAGTTCGAAAGTGTAACCTTTGAAACTGGCAAGCCCATTCTCGCCTCAGCAAAGGAAATAAACAGCTGTTCTGATTTTCTAAATTCCTTGGTCCGGTGGATATAGAAACGTAGTTGCCTGTGTACACCCATTTGGTGGAATGTATACTCTGCTTTGTTGGAGTGATCAGGGAAGAACACTGGCAATTCAATTGTTTGGTTTAAGTGAAATTGAGAACAGACTTTAGGAATAAAGGAAGGGTTAGTCCGGAGAGAGACCCTATCTTTGTGAAAAATTAAGTATGAAGATTTAACAGACAGAGCTTGTAATTCAGAAACTCGCCTGGCTGAGGTTATTGCTACCAGAAAAAAGAGCCTTCCAAGACAGAAACTTCAACTGACAATATGGGCTGGTTCAAAGGGTGGCAGAGTAAGTCTAGACAGAACTAAATTCAGGTCCCAAGGTGGAATGGGGTCTTGTACAGGAGGTCTTAACATTGTGGAACCCTTAAGAAAGGATTTGCACAGTTTGTGAGACATAAGACTGGAATCATTAATCCCCACATGAAAATTAGATATTGCTGCTAGTTGAACTCGGAGTGCAGCAGCTGCTGAACCTTGGTGAAAGAGTTCAGAAAGAAAGTCTAGAACAGTAGTAATGGGAGCTGTAAATGGATCAACTTCTCTATTGTGTGCCCATATGGAAAATCTTTTCCATTTACTATGATACAATTTTCTGGTTGAAGGCTTGAGAGAAGGGGTAATAATATGAATTACAGCTGGAGACAAATCATGAAGCCTGACTAGTGATGGAACTGGAGCAGCCATGCTGTCAGTTTGAGAGTGTGGAGACTGGGATGAAGAGAACCTGACATGTGTGTCAGGAGGTCTGAAACTGGGTCCAGTGTCCATGGGCAGTCCAACAGGTGAGGCCCGAGAAAAGGGAACTAAATCTGATGAGGCCAGTAAGGGGTGATGAGGATCATCTCTCTTCCTAACAGCATTGCTTTCTGTATGACTTTGGGGATGAGTGGAAAAGGAGGAAAAGCATAAAGGAGTCCCGGGGACAAATCGTGGACTAGTGCATCTCTTGGAGACTCCCTCGGAGGGGGGATAAGAGAGAAAAAGGTGCTGCATTTGGTGTTGATGGGACTGGCAAAGAGGTCGCAGCAGGGTTGTCCCCACTTGTGAAAGATCATACTGGCTATTTTCTGATTCAAGGACCATTCGTGAGGTAGCAAAATTGCCCTGCTTAGCTTGTCCGCTATTACGTTGGAAGTCCCTGGGATATGCATTGCAATGAGAAAGCGTTGGGAAGAAATCGCCCAATCCCAAACTCACATGGCCTCTCGACATAAGGGGTATGATCTGGTTCCCCCTTGTTTGTTTAGATACCAGACAACCAACATGTTGTCGGTCTGGATAGCTATCATCCCTAGAGGGAGAAGGTCATGAAGTGCTTGCAACACTAGAAGCACCACCCTCATCTCTAGGACACTGATATGCAGGTGGGCCTCCTCCTCTTGCCATGTGCCTTGGACAGTCCTTCCAAGATAATGCCCCCTCCACCCTATCTGAGAGCCATCTGTGGTCACAGTGGCAACGGGTTGGTGCAGTAAAAAGGGAGTCTCTGTGGTAAGATGACCTGGTTGAATCCACCAACGTAGTTCCTTTTTGCAAGAATCTGTAATCAGGATCTGATGATGTAGGGGCAACTGCTGCAATGACCACTAGGATGACAGGAGCCATTGGAGTATTCTCATATGTAGTCTTGCTAAGGGTACCAAGGTTATGGTTGACGCCATAGTCCCGAGAAGCTGCAACACCACCTTCACTTTGACTCTTTGAAGGGGAAGTATTCTGTAAATTTGTTGCACAAGATTCTGTATTCTGTCTGTAGGCAGACTGGCTGACATCTCGGCCATGTCTATGTTTGCTCCTATAAAAGTTATAGACTGAGTGGGCAAAAAAGAGGATTTTTCCCAGTTTATCGAGATTCCTAACTGGGAACAGAGCTTGATTGTGGAATCTTTTGAGTGAATTAGGCGATGCCTGTTAGTGGCTGTCAGGAGCCAATCGTCCATGTATGGAAAGACTTGGATTCCCTGATGCTGCAGATGAGCTGTGACTACTGCCATGCACTTGGTGAACACCCAGGGGGCTGTGGTGAGACCAAAGGGCAGCGCCCAAAACTGATCATGATTGGCTCCCAGCCAGAAGCGTAGGTAGCTCCTTGATGCTTTGTCCATCCTTACGTGGTAGTAGGCATCCTGGAGATCTATTGAGCACATCCAGCTGTCTCTTCCCAACAAGGGGAGTATGGATTGTAGAGTGACCATTTGGAACTTAGACTTCTTTACATGCTCATTTAACCTGCTGAGGTCTAGGATGGGTCTCCAGTCCCCTGTTCTTTTTGGAACTAAAAAGAACCTGGAGTATGTTCCGAATCCTGTCTGGTCTGTTGGGACCTTTTGGATGGCTCTTTTTAATAGCAGCTTTTCTATCTCTATAGCCGCTTGATCCCTGTGATTGGGTGGTACATCTGGGATCCTTTTTGGAGGGCGTGGAGGATGGGGAAAGGGTATAGAGTAACCTCTGGTAATGATGTCTTGTACCCACTTGTCTCGAGTGAGATTTAGCCTGGCTTCTGGGTACAAGGACAGGTGACCCCCGACCGGCTCCAGAGATGTTGGGTTCCACATCAGGAACGCTGATAGGGATGGTCACGAAAGGAATCGCGACCTCCCTGATTTTGTGGGCCTCCCCTGCCTCTAGGGCGACATCTACCATTACTTCCAACTCCCCTGCCTCTGAAGGAGGAATCACCTTGTGTGTCCTGGAAAGGTCTCTGTGATTTCTTGAACCACATTTTGCCGCTCTTCTAACCTTTAGTGTAAGGTCTAGAGGAATGGTGAAATGGACTCCCACGGCAGAGAGAGTCTTGCCTTCCTGCTCACACCTGGTGAGGGTATCTTTCACCTTGGGTCCAAAAAGAGAGGATCCATCCATGGGAGCATTGGTGAATGTAGACTTGAAAGGCTCAGCAAAGTTGCATAGACGCATCCAGGAATGTCTCCTTAATGAGACTCCTGAAACCGCTGCCCTACTCGCACCATCAGCTGCATATGAGATCAGCCGCATGAAGGAGTTAACAATAGATGTGAGTGTAGCCAACAGAGCCGACACTGTAGATGGGACTGCTTCGGTCGAGGTACCCTGAAGAGTACCTCCTAACTCCTTTAGGAGATCTCTCTGAAGTCTCGTAAAATGTGATAGATAGTTCAGCGATCTGAGTGTAAAAGCCGATGAAGAGAAAATATGCTTCCTGTACCTATCCATCGTTTGGGATTCCTTGTTAGGTGGATGGATAGAAGAAGTCTCTGCTAGCTCCTTCTTAGTGGCCGCCGCCACCACCATGGCATCAACAGGTAAACCCTTAGATAAAAACTCTTTGTCCTTAAGGGCAAAGAGAATTTTATTCGGCTTCCTGGGGACCGGTTCCACAGCATCGGGAGTCTGCCATGCCTTCTGACTCATGAGATCTAGCAATTCATCAAATGGAGGAGACACCCATGAAGCTGAGGGTTGAGACCCAAAAGCCTTCAGGTACACTGACTCCTCATTGGAAGGGGTAACGGTGGGCCAGCCACCTCTCTGCCTGAGGATCTCCAAAATGTCTGCAAAGGAGACATCTTCAGAGGACGACTTAGGGGACCCCTCCAACTCATCGAGGTCAGTGTCAGATGTGACAGAATCATCAGGGGAGTCTACATGCTTCTTCTTACATGATCTCTTCCAAGGGGGCTCCTCAGTGGGGTCTTCTGGGGAGGTCTCGGAAGATCGGGGACCACCCAAATGGGGGTCCTGAGGCTGTGAGTCTCTACCATCCTGGGGGAGAGAGGATGATGAGACAGTAGTCAGCGCTTGAGGGAGTATAGCATCGGTACTCCTACGTGGTATGGATGAACTATCCAACATGCTCCTCATCTTCACGAAAACTGATTCCTCCAGCTCTGAACGATGCTCCGGTTCTAAGGAGAGTGTAGGTGCCGATGGCTCCAAAGGAATCGGCTCCGAGAATGATGTAGGGTCCGAACTCACTCAGGCCGATGCACCAAGAGGAAGACTCGGCACCGAAGAGGTTCGGCTCCAAGTGTCCCCCTCAGGCCCGACCGAAGAGCTTCAGACCCTAGACACTTCTGACGGTGCCAACAGTGTCGGAGTGGGGCTCGGCTCTGAGACAACCACCCAGGGTGCTGGAGCCGAGGACACCACTATAGTCAGTACCGACAGCATCGGCTCCAAAGGCCCAATCTGGGTTGGAGGAGGAAAAAGAGCAGGGTTGGTAAAAGGAGTCAGATCAGAGACAGAAGTGGTTGCAGCCAAGAAAAATTTTGGCAAGGCCGACGACTTAAGGAGTCTGAGCACCACTCTCTCGATGTCTTCTTCAGAAAAGCTCCTGGAGGATCTGGAGGACAGTGTTGGAGACCTCACTCTCTGTAATATAGGTAATTTTAAAGTAGGGGAGACCAGTGGAATGTCTCTAGACCGGCTCCGAAGAGGACTGCTGGTGATCGGCACCAAAGCACTGGGTGCCGACACTGCAATGTCCGTGTCCAGAATCTTGATCGGCTCCGAGGACAGTGGAGCCAAAAAGACAGAGACCATCTCCGATTTAGGTAACTTCTGTGGAGGTTCAGAGACAGAAGTTGAGGCTAGAGAAGGCCTTTTGGAGGTCTTGCCCTTATCTTTACTGGAAGAATGTGACCTAGCAGAGGAGGACGAGCTGGCTAGGTCTTCCTCGAAAGAAGGTTTTAACATTCCTTTTAGAATCAACTTATTCTTCCGTTCCTGGAGCACTCTAGGACTAAAGGAATGGCAAAAAAGACAAATCTCTTGAAGATGTATGGCCCCTAAACAGTAAACACAGATGCTATGTCCATCAGTGATGGACATTTTTTGAGAGCATTTGGTACACTTTTTAAATCCTGACTGTTTATGCTCTTTATGTTCCTTAGACATAATGGCAGTCTCAATAGGCGATTGAAGAGAAAAAGCAACACACTCACTCCACAAGAGAGGAACTAGTTCCTCTAACTTAAACAGATCTAGCCCTAATTCTCACAACAAATAACCAAGGGAAGTGTTACTAAAAAAATGAAGAGATATTCCCTTTTGCTGCGGTGAACTGTCCAATAAATAATCCACAAACCAAAAGACAGCTGGTTCACCCAGGCTAATACTGTGCTGAAAAGCAAATAAACTGTCTGTGCAATCCAGTAATAAAAGTTCTGTTAAAATCCAGAATTTAATGAAAAGAATGAAATAAAACAAAATAAGAACAAAAATAATAAAAATTAAGTCCCTTGTCCAACGATAAGCGCTTTTGAATAGCTCTTCAGATCGTATACGATCAGTTTATTTGCTTTTCAGCACAGTGTTAGCCTGGGTGAACCAGCTGTCTTTTGGTTTAAGGGAAGTGTTACTAGGTTCTCTAACTTAAACAAACCTAGTGTAAAGGAAAGGGAAACAGACTAATACCCAAGTAAAACGGTTTAGTAAAACGCACACACTCATGGGAACACACACACAAAAAAGACCAACAGGCCCAAAATTTATAGCAGAAAAGTCAAAATCCAGGAAAAGTCAAGACCAGTTAAATTGACACAATCGGTTATCACAATAAGGCTAACAGCAATAAGAAAAGCACTTCACACGAAGGTAAAAAAACTTCTAACAATCATAATAATAAAGAACTAAATCACTTAGCCACGGCCAACCAAAAGCAGCTTCCGACTGAAGACGCGGCAAGCGAGATCTGGGGAATGTGCGCATGCATCATGGGATACCTATTAGCCACGAGCCAATCAGAAGTTTTCAGGCTTTCTAAGCGTCTGAGTCGGAGCCGAGGATCGGCTCCGAACCCACATGTAGTAATGGAGGCAAGATTGGACTATATAACATCAACAGTTTTCCTGCTGAACCTGCTTCTCATTTCTTAACACATTTCCATACCAAAGTTATGGAAGAAAATACCAAGATTCTGAATTATGAATTACATTAGACAAATCTGAGTTAACAGACTCTAATGTCATCTAAACCTGTCACTTTGAAGAAATGATTTCAATTACTTCTACAAACAGCATTATCAAGACCTTGTGTGAAACATAATCTTCGTTCTGCAGTATAACTAATTACAACACACTGCAGTAGTATTATGTGACCATAGTGTGAATTGCCTTTTGTGACAGTTCATATGTTTTGACTCAGTGCCTCTTCAGCACCATCATTGCTCTGATCCTTAACTTTTCTTTTGCTTCCAACAGCATTAGAATGTAAAACTTTCTGTAATTAGATAGTATAAATCATTTTAATAATTTTAATTGTTTCACAAGCATTTCAACCCAATATAGTTCGTTGTTCTGAGTATTTATTCTTGGGTACTACTTGAAATAATGACCATGTTCCTTACATCTGAACTCACAACTCAGCTTTATTTGCCCCACTGGTTCTGGTTTATGCCTGAAAAAGATCATAAAAGAGTAAACACTAACTTGTAAAAGTATTAGATAAATCCAATGCCTTAAGTGAAGATTCTAATACTATAATACATTCTGTACCCATATTAGGTTTAATTGAGATATTCAGGCTTAACCCTTGTACAACTAACAGTTTTCCATAGGTTTGTAACACAAACAAAAGGCTGTGTTTTATCTATTTTTGTTGTTTATGTTTACACACACATACTCACATATGTGTATGTGTGTATATATATATATATATATATATATATATATATATATATATATATATGTATATATATATGTATGTATATGTATACATACATCCATACATATAAAACAGGTCTATAGTGCAACATAGAACGCTAAAAACAGTGAATGATGTTTCATCAACGCATTTTCAGGGAACGCTGAAAATGTCGAAACCACAGAACAGCGATTTCCTTCCTAGGGAAAGAAATCACTGTTCCAACCCCCCCCCCCACCAAAAAAAACATTGAACACTTCCAAACACATACACACATACCCTACTCATAATTATACCCCCCCCAAAAAACCAGTAAACAACTAAATGCACATATTCACATAACCCAACCATACATTTAATGAAAAAAAAAAACAGTAAACATTTTAAACCATATGCACTTACCTTAACCCGCACTCTAACCCTAAGGTTAGTAACTCGCACATTTATATAAACAGTTCCAAACACATACACACTTACCTTTACCCTAATTCTACTCCCCCAAAACAAAAGTAAACAACTGAAAACACATACACACGTAACTCAACCATGCATCTAACACAAAACATAAAACAGTAAACACTTTCAT
The DNA here is from genome assembly GCF_019279795.1 of Protopterus annectens. NCBI lineage: Eukaryota > Metazoa > Chordata > Ceratodontiformes > Protopteridae > Protopterus > Protopterus annectens. Next base: position 1,743,897 of record NC_056732.1, read on the forward strand.
ACATATGCACTTAGCTTAACCCGCACCCTAACCCGAAGGTCAGTAACTGTTGCACAATCACGCTCGGGAGCTATACCGGACAAGGGACCACACTACACTTCAGAACACAGCAAAACAACAAAGTGGTCAAGCGACTTCTTTCCCAGGGAAAGAATTCGCTGAACAGCCGCATCGCTGTTTTGCCTGTTCGCTCTACATGTGTCAACGAAAACGCATTAGACAAAATGCATTTTCGTCGCACTAACAGGAACCCATATAAAACATACCTCTATTTCTTTCATAATATTTCAAAGAGTGTTAATAGTATAACTATTTTTAAGACTTCTTTAGACTGGCCTCCTTCCGTCAAAGGCAAAAGGGAAGCTGCTTCTTGAATTTTAATAAAAAAAAATAAATGTTAATGACAGTTATGTGATTCAACATATAAAATAATGAAAATCTCACTATAAAAACATAAACTCTTTTCATAAATGAAGTCAACAACATTATATATTTTTGTTTTTCAGAGTTTATATATATATATATATATATATATATATATATATATATATACATACACACATATATATATATATATGCGTGTGTGTGTATACACACACATATATATATATATATATATATATATATATATATATATATATACACACACACACATACACACTCTCACACTCTCACACAGACAGCAAGAGAGAGAAACGGGGTTTATTCTGTACAGTTTTGTTTTCAACTGACTATTTTAGAGATATTATGTTCAGCATGTAAATTTCCATTCTAGTCAGAATTTGACCCAAACATTAAATGATGCTATCTCATTTAGTTTCAATATATTTAATTTCAATATATTCTTATATAAATTTCAAGACAAAACATCTGGATGATCACCTTTATATTTAACATTGCAAGACCTAACAGCAATTAGGTGAAGCAGACAGAAAAATCTCAAATAATTATAGGTCAGCCAAAAGAAGCAAAATATGAATATTTTGCTACAACATATACAATGAAAAACATCACTTTTCATGAGAAGATCATTGTTTTAGTCCTTATCTCACAAAAGATGCACTGTTGATATGATATAGATATACAATGAGTTTGTCATCCTGA